>NC_069145.1:13348422-13483204 GCF_943734635.1 Anopheles cruzii
CCCCGCGGGCAGCAGAAGTTAAAATGCCCGCAGCGAAGGATATTTTGACGCAAATAATTTCCACATCATTCATGCATCAAACGCGCCCTGTCGGAGCGGAAGGATGTTCCGGAAGCGACACGATAGAATGTGCTGTGCGCTCGCGAAGCAACCTGGGGTGGATGAAACAGGAAAACACAATTACCCTTCCCCAGGCCGGGACGCCGGGCTCTTGGCTCCGGCCCACACCCTCCAGCGCGACGTGTAATTTCCCCGCGCCATTACAGCAAGAACCTCAAAAGGACCGTAGCGGGCGCCAAGGCCAAGCGCCACAACGCAGAAGAAGCTTACAAAAAACGTTCAGCGTTATGCGAAAAATTGCGCGATTGTTACGCGAACCCGGCCGAGTCCGGCGCAACTCCCGGCGCAACCCGGGGGCTATCAAAAAGTTTATCACAAATAATTCGACGTTTATGAAGCATTTTTCCCACTGCTTTTTATCGTTCGCCGCCATTTCTAGTCCTAGACATTTGCTCGAGCGCCTTCCGTCCATCGGAGGTCAAGATGGGATGCGCTCCTGGGCGAGATCGCACTGCACGCCACGCCGAACGGGGTCCGAAGCTCCTGAGAGTGCAGCGAGTACGTGACCGAATTAAACCACTTACGCATCGGACCCTTGACCTGGGAACGCTGGAACGCTGCAATCGCTTCGCTTATTATCATCAGACACATCAATTTCTGAGGTTCGGCCACATTTCCCGGACCTCGTGCTTCGGCAAGTACGCCGCTCCAGCGGACGGAACATTCTGGCCGACCATTCTGTAACCTTTTGTCCCTGTTTCAGGTTGTCGACCGGACCGAGGAATACAGCTGTACACACACACACACACACACACACAGCGATCCACCGGGGTGAAAGATTCATAAATCTTCAACTACAACTGCACTGCAGATGAGAACGCCCAGCGGTCCCAGGGGTATCCGGTGCGGAGCATTTTTGTCCACCTCCTGGGCGGATAATTGGAATCGAACATGGCGCCGGTGCTCTCTAAGGTGGTCTTTCAATAATTGTACTTCACTCGGTCCCGCAGACAGCCAGCAGCACCAGTCGTCGCCTCTCGATCGGTATCATCCGCCCGGTCGTGTAGGTCGTCCCTTTTCGTGTAAAATGTTGGACCAAGCATCTTTACCACCGCCACACACACAGACGAACACTGGCAGCTACTTTTTTCTGCGTGGTAAAATATCTTCCAAGCCGGCTCAGCCAGTTCTAGGAAGCCCCGTCGTTACGATCCGGACGTTACACGAGGAGATAACCAGCATTAGGAGGAAATCTACAGTGCTGGGAACATAAAAAATTCCGCTCGTGCAATCTGAAAACAAAGGTCAATGTTAAGTCAGATCGGAGATCGGCGATCGGCAACCGGAAATCAGTGAAAGGAATTGTCCATTTTGTTTATTTCCATTAACAATAAAAAAAACTTCGGACTCGTTTTTCGGGGTTTCACATAATAATAATTTGATCACACACAAACTTTGTTTTTACACTACTTTAGCAAATTATTGAATGTTTCAACGAAACTGGCGATGATATTTGCGCGATAAGAATTGTTTCTCATTCTTAGACATACTGCTCAATTCACGTTTATTCGTCCATTACTGTCATTAAAGTAATAAATGTTTGCCATTCCGCCGCATGGCATGAGTTTTCAAGGAAGAATGCTTCCGCTTCCTTTTCCTTTTTCTTCTTTGCCCGCTGCACAGACTCGCACAGCCACACACACACACACGGGGCACCGATAACACTTTCCTCGGTCGTTTCCACGTTCGGTGCAGCTCAAAGCCATCGAAGTGGATGTGCCAAAGACCAAAGTGAAGAGAATATGTTATTTCAGAAAATATGTCGGTTTCGACAACGATTCGATTCGCTCTCTGCCGAGGCCAGACGAGGCCTCGTTGGAGACCTCACCGTGCCTACCGGCTCACGTACGAATGCAGCATCCTCGTGCACGCACATCGACCACAAAACACACACACACACACACCAGCATAGCCGGGCAAGAGTTATCCCGATAGACAAAAGTTTGCCTTTCGAGCCGGGCTCAGAATCGACCTTTGACGGTCCTTTTCCGGCCCGGTTAGTAACGATGGGAGGGATGCCGGGCCGGGCCGGGCAGACGGGAGAAGAACCGGGCTCATTTTCCAAATACGCCATCAGCTATGCCCAAAAGTCGACTTCGAATTCGGTGCGCATCGACTAACGGACCGAAAATGTTGGGTTCCCGAGCCAAAGGGCCCGAGCTTCTATTCAAAATAAGGACCAAACTTTACGCCCTAATCGCTCCGAGGCGGAAACTAATCTCAACGGAAGGTTCGACTTTCGTTCCGGCAAAGCAAGACGTACAACACAGGCTCCGGCGTTGGCCAGAGTCTTGCTTGGCGGAGACCGGAAGGCGCATCTTCACCGGGAGAGCAGATCAAAGACGACAGCGTCGGGCACATGTTCGGATGCGTCAATGAAAAAGCGATTAAAGTCGAACGTTTCGACGGGATACACTTCCAATATTTGATAGGTAAAGCATTGTTGTTGCAATCTTCCTCAATCTGGACGACTCCACAAAAGGTAAACTTGCTTCAAGTTAATACGAAAATGCACGAAAAGTATCGAATGACAAATGACGAATGAATAATGTTGGTTTTTATTTAAACGGTAACTTTTATTTATACATAATTTTGACAAGAATGATGTTGATTATCGCTCCTTTAATCCGACTGTTTAAATTCTATACTTTGGGCTCGCATCTCCGTAGGACCCGTGCAAAACGCGTGCGAAATTAATATTGCTTAATTGCAAAACCAAGTAGAGTTCAACGCAAATAAATTAACATATTTCTAAATTTTGCCTTCACCCTGCTCTTTAAATGCCGCTTAAAGCGCATCTCATTAGCCGCATCGAAAGAATAAATGGATCATGCGTTGCGCTGGTTCGAATTAAGTACGAGCAGCTATCCGGAACACAAAGCGCGAGTGTGATCCGTGAACGATGGAAGCGTTTTTTGTATTTTCAATAGTAAAAACACTACAGCGCTGTCGGTGAAGTTCATTGTTTGATGGAACCGAAACAATGTTTACGGACACCTACTTTGGTTTGCACGCAGATTTATGTTTGCCTGCCCGTGCTGATGATACTGTTGCGGTTTTAAGGATACATGCGCGCCCGGACCTGCGGACGCCTAACTCCGGGTCACCCCGGTGCGATTGGTGCGGTGCCGAAAGTGTGAACAATTGGTAGCGCGCAGGACGAAAAAACGGCCGACCGAGGGTGTGAACACGATGTGACACTTTACGCACCCAACGTGGCCACCCAGCACCCAGCGACAGCGTCCCGGCGGGTGGGACCCGGCGAACAGTGTCGGTTGCCGAGAGTACAATGTTGCATAAATTACAGACATAATTATCGGCGTTCCAGCGGAGCGCTTCAAAGCGTGACTCGTGAATTATTATGTCATGTGAATGCCGAGCGACGCACGTGGCCAACGCCAGTCCCGTGGAGACTGACTAATGTATTCACGGTGCGGTGCGGAACGAACGGATCCCTTTCCGCGAATCAGCAGCATTCAACGATGATGATTATTGAAATCCATGGTTAGAGTTTAGAAGACGCTTACTTTAAGTTTCCCGGACGGTACCAAATGACACAATCAAATGGAAACGATTTAAAGTAGGATACGAGCTGAAACAGAAGCCATTGAAGTGGAATTTGCAAAACACACCTATAAATCAATTACATTAAATAACGACAATTCGTTGCGATGCAACTATCGTTCCGAACGTCGAAACTGCAAAAAAAGCCGTCCCCAACTCGTCGTGAGCGGTTGCTTGGCAAATCTCATAATTCCTGATGGAAGAAAAACAAACCGAGCCCGGTAAATCCGGTGGCCATCGGCAAGCAACAGGAGCAGCAGCAAGCCGGGCAAGCATCGTCAGCCAAATGCCGAAGAATGTGCCGTCCGTGGCGACTATCGTAATCGACAAGCGAAAAATTGTTCCCGGTATCCTTGTTTTGCGACTGCTTGGCGAAATCCGAACCCATTCCGGAGATAGTTTCCCCTCGTTCGGTGCGAGTGCGGTGCGGGAAATTTTTAATTACACTCCGACAAAACTTTTCCACCAATTTGCATTCGCAAACATTCGGCGGCGGCGGCGGCGGGCACAGGCCCCGGGTACGGCGGGACGACGACCGGCGTGCCCCAAATGAAAGCAAACTCTTGTTTTTGAGGATGGAATTTTCCGCTCAACGCCGAAATGAAAATACTGGCGCCACCGCTGCCGCCGCCACCAACAACCCCCTTGGGGAGCCAATTTTCCCCCGGGGGGCCACCATATGGAAGTGGGATTTGAAGGCGCGCCACCAGCACACACACACACAGTCAGTCAGCTCGTATCACATGTGTTGATAGCATCGGCAAATACGATTTCGTTCCCGGGATCTCGACAAAACATCGTGGAAAGTGCTTGTTTTCTTCGCATTTTCGTCCTCCGCCCGGTTTCGGACACCCGGAATTCACCGACCGTGGGTGGGACCGTCCTTTGCGCCCACCAAGGCCCAAGAAGTCCGAAGCCCGAGCCGCTGCTGACCGGAATCGGCCCCGCTAGGACTTCGAACGACACACCGAACCCGGAATTTGGCCCGGACTGGAGCAAGCTTTCCAGCACTCGCTCTAGCGCCCTTCTCGTCCACAACGTCCGACGTCGACAAAAAGCAATCTCGGGCTGAGCTGGCTGGCTTCTTCGCTTTGATAATGTTGGACCGTCCTTGGGGGTACGTCGCCGTGCCGCTTTTCTGGCCAGCCGGCGGGGGAGAAATGGAAAAAAGCATCTTCCCGTATTTGCGCGGGCACACCACCGGCGGGAACGCGAACGCGCGGAACAGCCGGCCGAAAAGCGAATTGATGTACAAACACTCGTTTCGGTAGCTTTCATTCAAAACGAGGCTTCAAAATTGTGCCACGAACCGGTCCGGGAAATCCATTGAATCCGCTGCGCGGTGGAGGGGGCGGCACTGGCGGTACCGGAACCGGATGCGGGAGGACGCTTGTTTGCGGGACTATTTAAGGCGCTGACGGCGGCGAGTGCGTGAAGAAGGCAGAAGGGGCCACAGGCTGCTGCTGCACCCGACCGGCAGAGGGACAATTTTATGCTTCAGGTTCTGCTCAGGTTCGTTTTGGCGTTTTGTTTTCTTTTGCTGCATATCCTGGCCACACTTTGCCCTACTTTGCACGGCGAGAGAAAACACACACACACCGGAGTCCTAGCGACCTAGGCATCGGAATTCCAAGCGAAGGGTTTGTTTAAGGTTTTAATGATGAAATAACACAACGCCTCGCGACGCTACCGACCGACGCATTTGTGTGTATTGGCAGACATTATCGTCCGTCCGTCCGTCCGTCCGTCCGTGTGTGTGTGTGGGTAAAAGAGAGCAACGAGAACCCCAAAGTGCAACCCTCACCGTCGAGTGGTGCAGCACTTCAGCGGGAACTGGAGCCACTCGCTGCACTCGCCGGAATCATAACCGGCGCTTTGCTCGCGAGGATTCAAATTATCCGCCGCCTGGCAAATGGATAAAAGCAAAACGTACAAACGAAACCGACGTTCCGTTTCGCCTGCAGCTTGGGGAAGTAAAATCTCTAGTTGCCAAGGGCTTGCGGCGAGCTCATTTTATGGGACGAGGATTCTGGCAAAAGTTTTCCTGTGCGGGACACTAATTATTGGGAAGCACCGCGGCCACAAGCAAAACGAAGAAAACATGTTTTAAAAAAAGGCTATAATTCAAATAATCTGCTGATCGACAGGCTTGTGCTTGGGCTGTTATTATCAAATTGCAGTTTAAACCGACTTAAACGTGACTTCAACCAAACAAAACGACTCAAGTAAAGGGCAAATAATCTTTACAATATTGTAGTACATGGGTCAATAAAACCAGAAAAAAAACAGCGGTTCAATTGACGCATGTTTTGAAGTTTATAAATTAACATCAAAACGAAGGTATCGTACGAACAGTTTTCTTTAGATTTCATCGACTACTGATCACTCATAGATTTGGCACTGGCGACGACGCGATTGCCAATAATATGTTCTATTTGGGACTTCGAAAAGATGAAGCAAAAAAAGCTCATACTGGGATATCGATTTTGTAGTTTAGAAATTAGAGAGAATATTTTTTTAAGTTCTTTCTGAAAAATAAATAACCCTTTATTTACTAACAAATATCTACAAAACCGATTCACGGAACAGTCCACCAACAGAAACCTTCCGCCGCATAAAACGGTGCGCCTTTCTTGGATAGACTGAAACATGTTACCCATCGTTCCCAAATGCAACATTTTACCCTGGCAAACGAGTTAACGCGTCCGTCCAGCCGTCCAAACGAAGCCCCTTTAGCCGGTTCCAAACACCTTCCGACAGCGATGCGTCACCTGCGTGCCAGGACCGATAGACTCAGTGTGCCCACCCCCCACACGACCACAGGTGTCGGATGGCTGCCTGGAGGGCGCCGGCGGTGTTATTGCCACGTTTCACATAACTCTGTTTCCGGTTCAATCGAACTGCGGAACTGCGGCCTCACTCAACCGTTCGATAATTCGCCAGCAAGCCAGAACCTGAAGCCCGCCCCATGTAATGCTCCCAACCCGTTCGTCGGACCCGTCCGTTCGGAGCTATCGGCGTATCCGTCAAACAAATTCCAACACCACCATCGTGTTTACCAATCGCCGGTTCGGGCTGAGGGGCTGGAAAAAACCGTGCTCCAGCCCAGGCCAGGCCACAAAAAACGCTTAGAACAACCTTTATGCGCACACACACCAGCAAGTGTCCAAAAACAAGCAAACACGGTTCCGGCTTTCGGTCCGGCTGACTTCGACGCCCAACGGCACCGGCACCATATGCAGATTATTCGGTCGTTGTCGATTTTTCATGTTACCACCGATGGTGCCCGCCGCTGGGTGCCGGAGGCCGGAAATCAACTATCGGATCCAGACCGGGCGGTCCGTAACGAGCCCAAAAGGAGGTGGCGCGGGATGCTTTTTTGCGCTCACCGGAACAACCCCGAGTGGCTGCCGGTGAGAAATTTCTAGAGGAAACGCTTCCGGAAGTCCGGCTAAAGATTGGCCACATTGGTTCGCACCGATCGGTGACGGTGCGAGATCCGAAGTGCTCTGGTGGCCATTAGAGGGAAGGCGAAAAAAAGTGGCGAACAAGACCACCGGATCGATTCGCTTAACCTGCCGAATCCGTTCGATAGACACGAGATGAACTAGAAGCGCCCTGATGACGACCGAAAGAGTCCGCGTCGATTGTGACCAGGAACCGCCCGCCGGTGTGTGGCGCGTGTGCCAGAATCAAAAGGCTGCGAACACCTAATGGACGTAACAACGCAAAGTCTCCAGCAGGCGCCAGCAGAACTCCAAGGAACACCAGGATGGCGAAAAACCACTCGCTCGCGCTAGGCTTTCGCGTCCGATTCGGTGATTGAATTTCCCGCCGAACTCCGAAAGGGCAGCACAATATTTTCACTCACTTTCTCGCCCACTTTTTTCCGCTTTACAGGGCCCGTGTCCGGACGGGGCAATTGAATTGCAAATCCATTCCGGGTGGACGGTTCCTAGTTGCGATTTGGCTGCTAGCGGAAATCGGGCGTTGGCCAACTTCGTAGACCGGCGTGGCGTTGCTTCTAATCAGAACCGCGATGCAGTTTGCCAGCCGCACGATGCACGATGTTTCACGGCTGTTGCGTGCTCTTCGTAAGCCGTCAACAACAACGTTAGGCTGTGTTGGGCTTTTTTCCTCTCTCTCTGAGTTTGTTGTGCTCGTTTTGGCCTTAATTCGATTTTGCATCATGCTCCGGGTCCGTTGGCGTTGTAATTCTGTTGACTTCAACAATCCCGATCCAGCACGATCGTAGACTCCAGCTCCAGCGAACCAGGATCTAATTCCACGCTTCCAGACGGGTCCAGTAATTTTTTCAGCTTCATGGCGAACATTCTGGAAAACAGGGATGATGAGGGGTTAATGAAAATGCTTAGAATAAACATGCAAAAAAGGATATAAAATATGAAGACGTAAAATAAAGCAAGACATCTCTTTCTTCTTCTTATGCAGATACAACCGTCGAGCGGTCTTGGCCTGCAACAGAGACAACGTTGACCTCTGTTGCTTTCTGTAACGCTGTGTGATCTGGGGATCACCAACTGTTATGTATGAACCTTGTGCAACCTTCGAAGTGCAAACGTCAAAAATGACAATACCTCGAATGAAAATGACAATGGAAACTCCACATATTACTATAAGTCTCATTCTCATTAATTTTAATAAGGTAAACCTCGTTATATTTGCCTTCAGGTGAACAATCGGAGCAGGCAAGGTGCGTTTGCGATTTAGATCTCTTCAATGAAGGATCTTTGTGTTAATACTAAGGAATGGGCTCTACATATCAAATCTGTTCAATAAAACTATCGAGTAATGTACCTCAATAACTAGGCATGGTACAGCGATGATGCTGATGGGGAAATGTTCGAACTTTGTCTATGCCTTTAATGCCACCTTCAATTGAACTATTACACTCTCTCGTACTCATCCAAACATACGATTTCCAAAGCTCAAAGACTCTCTAGTTAATTTTTTTTTCTTGAGTATTTCATTTCAATGTTAAATACATTTCTGCAACTTCCCAAAACTCGCCCAAGAAAATCGTATGTAAATAAAATAGAATACAAAGCTTGCTGTCTTTATAATCGAAACACAAAATTAACTTCCGCAACAACATCCGGCATTCCGTCCCATCCGCGGCACCGATTGTTTTTCGAACCCAATCGGGCAACAAACACATTGATTTAAAGTGCAAAATACTACACTTCCGCCGCGCACAACAAACTCACCGACCGGACGGTCAAAGATCGAGCATCGAGCCTTTCGATAAATTGATTGAGTCCCGTTGACCTCCGGAAATGTAAAGCAAAAGTTACACCCCACACACACACACACACACAGCGAGGCTGGAAGAGGCTGAAACTTTTGCTTCCCGAGCGGCCGTGCCTATCGTACAAAAAGGGACTCCAACTGAAAGTGTGTTTGTGTGTGCCTTGAAAGACGTTAGGCCTTAAGACGCCAAGAAGTAAGCGGAAATCCGGTGGCCGGTCGTGCCGGTCGGGTCGATCCGTTCAGCGCGATAAACTGGTTGAGGAACGGGAAAACTTTACTCCGCCGCTCCGCCGGAAGTGGCGTCTTAAAGGGCGCGACCGAGAGCTCGAGCCAGGAAATTATGTGAAAGCCGCTGCCCCAAGGTCCCAAGCAAAGACCGACCGGGCCTGGGACCGGGATTCCGGTTAATGGAAGATGGCAGAATTTATGATCACCACAGGGCCACACGGAGTAACACTTTTCAGACTTTGCTTCCCTTCGTTCGCTGCACCGTTCCCGCGAAGGTCCCGGATTCTGGCCGCCATCTTAAGCCCTCGGCAGGTGACCGGAACGCATAATCGAAACGCACGGACCGGCCGAGCGGGTGAAACAATCATTATTATTTCTTACCACGGTAATAGCATCCGGCGTAAAACTCGGTGGCGTTTTCCGCGAAAAAGCCATGCTCGGGACTTGCAGGGCAAAGGCTCCCGCTATAATACATGCTGATAAATTGCACCAGATAAATGCATAAATTCTCGCACTCGCAAGATGGAGGCAAATCAAACCGGTCAACTTCTCCAGCGTAATCCGGTGGCTTTTCGCAGACCCCAGGCGCCCCTCCCCACCGGGGCCATCGACGCACGTACCGAGCCGTTTTATAACCAAACACACAAACGTACTCGCTTGGTGTGTGGACCCCGGCCACTAATGGGGCTCTTTCGTGTTCGTGCCATTTTTTTACGATCATTAAATCGGCGCGAGGCAAATGTGGCGAGCCCTCTCCCGGGGACCGTAATGTGTAGCGATTATGATTAAATTGGCTTCAGGAACCGGTAAGGAACCGGTCCGGCAGTTGCTGTAGCACAAAAAGCGACCCTTTAACCTTTAACTGCTGCCAGGCCGACTGCAAGAATGGGTGAAGTAGCGTTCTCATTTAGCCGGCCCCTTGCTGGCCGTCGAATCCATCTGCGTCTTGAGTGAGGAATAATTCAGGAGCACCGTGGCACAAACCCACGACTAGCTAGACGTCGCTTTCCCAGAAAAAAAAAAACCCCAGGTACCTAAGGCACCTTTCCGCTGTCGATCGAAGCTCATTAGAGCCCAACGGCCCACGACGTGGATTGGGTGGATGGCTAGGATGCGCAGGGAGCCGTTCCATCCGCACGCACTGCAGCCCCTGGCTTCGAGGCTCCGAAACCCCGAATCCGGCCGGAATCGCCGGAATCCGTTGGCACCGGCAGCGCGCATCCCGACGGTGGAATCAAAGGGAATCAATTCCGAAGAGAATCTCATCAATTCTGAAAACCTGCCCACGGATGGCGTAGGATGGCAACCTCGGATACGATACGACGTCCATCGTAGGTCGTTCGACTGTGGCTGAGCTGCCACGGAATCTGCTAACGGCGACACCTGAACCGGTCCGCCTTCGCCGAGTTGGCCGAGCCGAGTGAAGGGATTCTCCTACTCCCATCAACCGGTACAAAGTTTCATTTAAATGCCATTGATCCGCACATCGGAGAGTGGTCAAAGTTAATACGTGAGCCATTTACAGCACGGAGCCCGAGTCCTGGCCGGGCCGTGGCGCCGTGCGCTCCACATACGGGACACGGGATGGAACCGGACCTACGGTCGACGGTCACGCGCGACTCCATTAGAGAAATCAAAGAAACATTATTAGCTCGGCCCATTGTGCCCTGGGCCACCGTGCAGTCCTGGCCGTCCTTTCGGCTTCGGATTCTTTGAAACCCGGCACCACGGACCACTCGGACCTGTGGACGTGTGAACTTGCTGCGCTATCGACCAGACCACCGACCTCATCGTCCAGCCGCGTTGGTTGACTCCACTCTACCGGAAACTCTCCGGCCACTTCTTCCACATCCGCCATGCAGGGGTCCGGTAGAGCCCACGGCCCTCCTTCCTTCGCCTTCCGTGCCGTGCGCTCCGTCAATCGAAGCGGAACGAGAAAATGTTTTATTCGAGACGCGTAACACGATCCTTATAAATCAATGAATCTGAATAGTTTTACACTTTCGCCCGCGTCCCAGTGGCAGGATACGGGACCCCTTGCAAGACCGGAGGCCCCGGAGTGAGTGTGCCAAGCCGTTTTTATGATCTCACAAAATGTCGATACGTGACCGTTGGAAGTGTGTGTGTGTGTGTGGACGGGCAGTATCGATGCCGTCCGGGTAGAGTGGTGCCAAGTGCCGTGGCCGTCCGGGATCCCGACCGACCATCGCCTTGAACGTGATGAACCCGCAGACCGCCGGAACGCCGGAAGTCACCGAGTCGAGATATCGCTGATGAGCATGTGTCCCGTCCCGTTCCCGTTCTCCATCCCGACTCCGACATGGTCTGCCGTTTAAAGTATCCCGCAGTAGGCGGAGATTGTGGGGGAGTCCCTTTTGTGGAGGTCTGAACCCGGAGCGTGCTTTCGGCCGAACCCGGCCAAAGTGCGGCCAGCGGGAAGGCTCATTAAAGGCAGGTCACTACCGCAAAGTGGCGTCGCCGCATCGCTTGGCGAGCCTTTTAACGGTACGGGATTTATGCTGGCGAAATGGATCACCGCGTGCTGCTCAAAGGACCACCGTGCCGGTCGTGTCGCAAAAACAACGACGAGGTGCGTCCGCTTTTTGGACGCCGTTTTGTCGTTCGACAAGCTTTTCTTCCTGCGTCCTGCGTTTTTTACGATCCGTCAGCGGGTCGACGAGACTTCGCGCTGCGAGTGGTTCTCCTTGATCTCCGAGTACTTTGACTAAATGTACGGGCGGCGATGAATTATTCATCGACGTGCGCGCGTGCGAGAGAGAGAGAGAGAAAGAGAGAAAGTCCTGATGTCTGGGCCCGGTATCGCGCCGGTCGATGCTCGTTGGTTGGTCGGCCAAAGAACGGGCCGGCAAAGAAACGAATCAATTTCGTTCGAGTTCGAGCAACGGTTGATTAGTCCTGTTTATGCTACGGTGAGTTCACCCGGCCGTGCGTGCGTGTAAGGTCGTCTACCGGAAGCGGATCCTGCTCGGATGCTCGTCGGCATCGTCGGCGACTCATCAGCGTGTCTCGCTCGCACGCACGCACACACGGCTCGCTACATTCTGTCGGTCGTTATCGACGGCACATATCTAATTAGTTCGTAATTAAAACAGCCCACTGATGGTGGCCATTGTTTCTTAGCGTGGTACGTCCCTGTCGGATGGCTGCTAATGATGGACGTGTGAGGCAGAGTGCGTTACAGAGAGAACACCTAACTATATGTGTTGTTGCCATTATATTCGTTATGTTACTGAAATTGTGCTTTGCCCTGAACACCTGATTCTGAGCATGATCACGTTAAAATGTTTAGT
Source organism: Anopheles cruzii (assembly GCF_943734635.1). Classification (NCBI taxonomy): domain Eukaryota; kingdom Metazoa; phylum Arthropoda; class Insecta; order Diptera; family Culicidae; genus Anopheles; species Anopheles cruzii. The sequence continues at coordinate 13,360,917 of NC_069145.1, forward strand.
TGCAGATACTCTCTTAAAGATGGGAATATTTGAAGATATGATTTGAAGATATGATTTGAAGAACCGGTATACAGTAAGTCTACTAAAATTGATGCAAGTTGATTTTTGGGTACATGTAAAATATGAACTAATATTGCAAATATACAAAGTGTCAATTGAAAAAGCTCAAAAATACGAAAAAAACATCTTCAACAATGATGTTTAAACAATTAATATTTACTGCTCAATATTCACTACCGTTTGTCAATGTCTATCAAACAAAAACGTACATCAAATCCAACATTCAAAAGACATTCTCGATTGAAGCACTAATTGCAGCCAAACTGGCAAAACACGCGTGTCTATCGCTAGTTTTTCCGGACACCGGACACGGATACTGTAACTCACGGTCACGATGTCCGTTACATTTAATTACCGCCATCCACTGCCGGGACGATCGATGGAATGAAAATTGTACCAGCTAAATTCGTTTATTCCCTTACGGTTCAGGTTCGCCCCCATTTCCTGGCCCCCAGCAACCCGACCCGACCGGCTCACGGTCACAGTGAAATTCATATTGCTGCTGCTGCCGGGAACCGGTACTACAATTAGAAATTGTTTCATAACGTCGCTACCAACCGGCTGCGGCCTCATTCAAACCGCGACAACCAACCGGACAGCTTTATGGTCTCGATTGCAACCTTCTGATACTGTTGTGACCACCTCGTGTGTGTGAGACAGAGAGACAAAGTGAAAGGAGCGAGATAACAAGCCGATCATCATGCCGTTTTTGGGTTTCTCGCTGCGCTGCCAGCCAGCCAGCAACATGGAAAACATCGTCACTACCAACACTAATATGGCGATTTCAGGATAATTCGCCCTCATTTTAGTCAAATGTTTTAGATTTAATATAATTTTAATTAAAATTTTTGGCAACCCTTTTTGGCCCACCGTGGCCCGGGCCCTGCACCCGGTTTTATTGTTCATCCTGCCCCGGTTATCGGTTACCTTCTGCCCTGTTGGTCTGTAATGTGCATGGCTGTTCCCTCGGCCACGGTTAGCTTGCAGCCGGGCAGCAATCGAAAAGCTCATTTCATTTCATTTGTGTACCCGGTTTTCGGTTTCATTATTACTCCGATTATGCCGCCACTATTGCTTTGCTATTGGCGGAAGCGTTCGGCCCGGGAACCGGCATCGTCCACCGGAACGTCCGCATCCCGACGGATGCGGCGTGTGTCAGCGTGTTCCAGTGTTCCATCAAACGTCGTCATGCCGACTCGTCAGAGCCATAACGCCCCCTAAAGTGAATCCCCTCGAGCTTCGGAGACTGGGACCCAAATCAAATGAAGACATCGTTACCGGATTCGAATGTGTGATTTGAAACCCGGCAACTAACGTCGTTATGATGCGTGCTTCGAGTTCATGAATAACACAACCAAATAATGCGATTAGACAATCAAAGATCCATTCTCGGTTCTCGGTCCACGCAGTCGGTTCCGAAAGCAAACGGCGTATTATAAAGGAGAAATGTTAGCACATTAGAAGCAGATGCTGAAGCCGAACCAAGGTGGCAGAACTTGTTGACGTTCGATTTAAAAAAAGGTTTTTCCTTTCTAATAAACTCAACAATGTCTACTACCTCAGCTCAGTTGCAACATAACAGGAGCAAAAACAGAACACGATTTCAACCTCGCACTAGTTGGCCACCGGCCCGGGCCCGGGACCAGACGACAAGAAAAACGGAAACCCTCCTAACCAGCCAATTTATAGCTTTAACAACTCTTTCAACGCCCACAGCAATCATTGGTTGTAGTACACGCGGGGCCATCGCGTCCCCAGCTGGAGCATCATTTAATGGCCAAATAATGGTTGTTCGACACGAAACAAGCCTCTCGCAGGGTTGCGTGCCCAACGCAGCGGGTTTCGCGGCCGCTCGCGACCTATCAATAATACCCACCCAGCCCGGTAGTCCCGGGCCAAAGACGGGCCGAGGACCCTGCGGAAGGCTCCACGAACAACATTATTTCGCAAATTAATACCGCAACCGCCGCATCGAGGATAATCTGCCCGGGCAGCGTGCCCCGATTCTTTTGCTCTTGCTCAAACGGCAAACGGCATCGCACCGTACGCAGCCATAACCGATTAACGCATGCAGCTTAACCGCTGCGGTGCTGCAGCGCCAATGGGACGATTGATAAAAGATTGCGATCGATTCTATCAATTCACAACGTTTGCGTGGGTCACTGATCGTTGGTGTCGGTGTAGTGGGCGCGTGTGTGTGGGGGCCAATTGTAATTGAGTATTGCGTATTAGCGTGGATGATTGAATTTCCAATCAATCGCCATCGACCTTCCGATCCTTTGCGCCGGGCCGTGCCGACCGACTTCAACTCCAACGGCCGCCCGCCCGCCCACCTCGGGCTGCCATCAATCAGGCAGCGATTCGCAAAACCGCGTGCTGCTGATTTCCGATAAGCCGGTCGTCACAGCCAGTAATTAATGACTAACGTGACATTTACACAACCCACCGAATGTTGTTCGGAAGTAAAAGCTCATGAACGCACAAGCCTGGCCGTCCTGCCGGCCGGCTCTACTAGCAACCTCCTTTCATTGCACTTTCCCATGCCAAATGGCGTGTATGTGTGAGTGTGTTTGCGCGGGTGTTTTCTGCCATCTACTTCCGGGAGAGTGGCCATTTCCGTCGGCGTAATCGTTTGTTTTGTAACGCTCCGTTTCGCCGGTCATTTCTTCCTGCCCTGTTTGCTGTAACTTTCGCAGCAATTCACGCTTAAACACAGTCACTTCCTGCGCACAGGACAGCCCACGGCCCCCAAAAAGGGCGGCTTAAAGTTGCCTCGTTGTGGCACGTTTTCTTTCGTGTTGTTGCTCGAAGAAACAATAACACTACCTCCGTTTGTCTGTTGTTCATTCATCGCCACGCTGACAGAGTGCAGGCTCTGAGCCTGAGCCTGCAGATAGCCAACTAACACGAAGCAAAAAACCTACGAGTTTCAACTATTGTTTCGCGTGTACGACTGCCATGACGGCTCCACATCCAATCCGAACCCGCCCCGTGTGGCGTGTGCACTTTGTCGCTGCTTTCGATGCCATTTTTTCCCAGAACCCAACTCCGGACGAAAAAGGACCAAAAGTCGACCCACACACACACACACACATTGGCGGTCAGCACGCGAACCACTCGTAATGCCGCCCAGCCCACTGGCAGACCCTGTCGCAATGTGTAGCCCAGTCTTCGGGTTGTGGTTGTGAAAAATCTGAATTCTCCGGGATTCCCGTGGTGGCATCCTCTTGGTTTGCGTTTTTCTAGCTGCCTTTCTGCTGGGTGTGTCGTCAACATACACCCGAGAGACACAGACAGAGAGAGAGACTCTAGTTTTTGGTCTTTAATGCCTTGGAGCACACGTTGCCTTGTTGGTGAGGTTTGCTGAAGATCTTAACACAAATTGGCAACTCTTGATTTTTAAAGCCAACCCAACGCGTTCATGTCGTTGCCGGTGCTCAGTCCACGGCATGGTTCTTATCGTTTTCGCTTCTTTCACTTCATTGTAGCACACCGGACCGGAGCACACACAATGGCGATATGTAAATTTATTAACCACCGAGTGAATCCACCGTTCTCGTTCGGCAACCAAAGAAATGAAGTTCGACGCAAAACCGGGACCCCAACAGAGCCCCTACGAACGTCCTGCGAGTTGCTTTCCGTTGTCTCGCTTGCTTCGAGCACGGCCGGCAAAGTTTCACCTTCAGTTACCGATGCGGAGGAGAGTTCATTTGGTCTTGGCGAAACATTCCCTCCCCGGTTGGTATTTGGACGAAGTTTTCGACAATTTGGCAAATTTGAAAGATTGCGATACTCGAGAGCACTTGTGACGGGTTGTGTTAGGAGATGCGTTTTCGAAGATTATTAGATAGAAAAATAACTTGAAGATATTTGCGTCAACTTCCCACTTATTTCGGCGGAGGGGCTTTTCAATCTTAATATCTTGACACCAAATCTGATTAACCATCAAAAGGATCTTAGAACGATTTTGATAGTTTGAGCTCAACTTGATCCAACCGTAATTTCCTGTTCGGTGAAGAACCGCCGCTCTGTTTCCGGGATAAGAGCCTCAGTGTTGAATAGTGTCCGTATTTCAACACTCGGGAGAAAATCCTAACCCGCATTTACGGTGCGGCGTTCACGTTCTCTCTCTTGAAACGAAGTGAAGCGACTCGTTTTCCTTCTCCGAAAAACGAAAGCCATCCCGGGTTAACTCCGCACATAATGGACTGCAAATTATTTCGTGGAAGTAATGTCCATCTCCGGGGCCGCGGTGTCTGCGATCGGTGAAAAAGCGGAACATCGCCCAGCCCCGGGGGTCGCCCTTGCGCTGCAAACCGTTCATCGTTGTTTTATTGAATCGGTAGTAGAACAAGTTCGTTACACCATCATTAAGACATAAATCCAACCGCGTGGAGCCTGGACGGTGCTGCACCTCAGTGACGGTCCTTGGAACGGGCGCTTTTTTACATTTTCCTTTCCTTGCATCTTTGTTTTTCATCTCCGGGTCGTCGGCGGCGGACGAAGCGAGAGATGAAACCTTCAACGAAGTTCGTCTTCTAAAAAGCCAACCCAACCTAGGGCAACGTCTTTATTTCTTGTGGCCGTTGCTCCTGAAGACACGCACACACCCGGGAGCGGCTTTTCCACGGGACCAGAAACCTTACGTTTCCCCCCCCCCCCCACCTTTTGTTCGAGAGAATCGGAAAAGCGCGAACGTTTCTCACCTCTTCGTCTACTCCGCTTCCATGCATACGAGCTTGGCGGGGGCTTGGCGCTCGCGTTCTTGGTTCGGAACCCGATATCGATATCCACATGTGGCGCGCGCCCCGTGAAGTGACAGAAAAACGGGAAAACAAACAACGAATTCGTCGTGTCGCGTCGCGGCCTTGGAGTGAAAATCTCTGGAAAGAATGCAAATTGGATATGTTTTCGCCACGACGCTCACGCGTGGCTGCCCGATGAAAACCATTCACTGGCGGCACCGTTGAAATCTCGTGCGCCGCCTCCTGTCGTCGCCTCCGCCGAAAACTCCGGTTTGCTGAGGAGAGCATGAAAGAAATGGAAAATTCGATTCCGGGCGGGGGCCAAATGGTAAAAAAGTCATCTCGTACAAACTCGAATGTCCTCGCAAGCTTCGCGGGGGAAACTGGATAAGGTACTGCGCGTTTCAATCGGAACGTTGCTTTTACTGGTGACTGGTGACATCACCATAATGAATCTAATGTGAACATTCATGGTGACTGCGTATAATGGCAAACAGATATTGCGGGTCTCACAGCGGGAGGAATCGGTTTTCAGACAATGATCGCTGTGGATTGCTCAATCAATACTTGAAGCACACGAGTTCCAACACAACAAAAGCATGATTGTGGTTAAATCAACCAAAATATACAAATTACCCTAGACGTACTACCTTAGAGAATGTCCTTACATTGGCTGTCTGGGTTCAATTCTACAATGGAGATACCCCAAACTTATAGTGACTTAATGCTCTCAACAAAGAAAATCAGGTCGAGCGCACATTTCTATTCAATCATGGGTTGCAACCCTATGACCTGCAGCTTAATCATGAAATGGAACAACTCCACAAACACTTCGAAAATTTCCCGTGTAAATACACTTCGCCCGAAATGAAATTCTATTCCGCTGCTTTTTCGCGCCATCACTCGTAGCCCAGTCGTCAAGAGTTGGACGAACACTTTTTGGCCCGCTGCGCAAGGACCACTTCGAAAATCACCGCCAAACCGGACCGTGGTCCAGTCGGAAAATCACATGTCAATTGATTGGCTAAAAAACTGCCACTCCCGCAGTGCGCTTCATTCGTTCGAAATCCCATTTCCGACTGTCCAGGTCAGCACCGGCTGCCCCGGACGGGGCACCTCAAAAGCACCCACTTCAGGGATGCGCTCCGTAGATCGAGCACGAGCTTGTGACGACTCACGGCTCGACTCGACTTCCGGTGTTGGTGCAGTAATTGTTACCTATTGCGCCGTATTCCGGGCGCCCTTTCCGGTGCGGTCAAAACCGCTTCTTCATCGTGGCAGCTCCAACCGTTCGAGCTCGAAGGTATCGACTCCTTCCATCGCGGATCGCGGCGTACAGTCCCACTACATCGACTCTCGGTCGGTCTGGTCCGTGTCGGAGCGGGATTGGGACAATAAATTTTAATTAAATTATCTACACCGAACCGATACTCGAAAGCAGTTTGAGCACGGGATTCATAATGCGGCTCCTCTTACATGCAGATTTTCAATTACCGATCTCGTTATGGCCGCCGGAAACTGGTGGCACCGAATCGACCGAGAGGAAGCCAGCGGAAGTCACGTTCGGTTTGTTTGGTTCCCCGGAAAGCCATTTGGAGGTCGGCAATTCAATGTCGGAGCTACACAGGCCCACGCCGTCGTTAGTTTAGCAAGAGCCTATAGAGCCCGGTGAGAGGGGCATCTCCGGGAGTGGGAACCAGCCCGTCGTTGAGTGGGGCTTTCGAATCATTTTCGACCGTGGCCGTGGGTCGATCGGCGTAGACACGTATCATTACTGCGAAAGATACAAATACTTCAACTCCAAACACTGCTCATCCACTTCGAATTCACATCATTTGCGCAGAGCTTAAAACTTGATTCGTTTCCCTCGCTTGATCGCTCTGACGCTCTGCTTTGGGGGATTTAACTTTAAGCTATCGATGCCCAGCTTCTGATCAGGGCGCTCTTCAAATCGGGGTTTTGTATTTGAATTCTGTTCAATTCAGCTCAACACAAATCTCTCGCAAAATTTACCTTACGTAAACAGGGCCTGTAAGTATTTAAACCTTTTTTCGGCCACCAAAATTACGCTTCAACAAATAATAGAGTTCATCTACCGGTATCGCCTCTGAACTGGCTCAGGACCGATTATTAACCAGGTTCTGAACCGGTTCTGAACCGATTCTGGGATTCATGTTTTATATTTATTTTTGCGTGGTCTTTTACATATTTTTACTGGTGCCAAAGACCCCGGGTTTGTGGTCCAGAAATAGGTTAAGGTCGAACGGGCTCAAGCGTCCCGTACGGGACTATTCCCGTAGTCCCGGAGGTCTACTTGGCTGATGGATGATAGCTATTTCCAGCGATCGTAATTTAGTTCAGTAACCTGCAAACTCCATACTTTTGCGTACAAACGCACGAAAGTCACATAAAGACATCCAGCAAACGGACCCGGATGCGTAATGAGAAGTAACTATACATGTTCCCGCGGCAAGCGTAACATTCGTGGGGATCAAAGCTACACGCATCTGTCACCGGAACAAAATACGACCACCGAATGGACCGTCGTCCAGCCCCAGAAACCGCACGGGCCTCTTCGAAAACGGGAACAACCATGTCGTCCACCAAAGTTGCCACCATAAATTCCAAAAAGGCGTTCTCGTGTTCCCGATTCGGCAAGAAGTTCGACGCCCCCGAACTAGCAAGTTCCAATAATAGAAGCCGGGGCCGGGAACATGAGAAAACATCTTTCCACGAAGCTGTAAAGTAAGGCCGCCGAAGGTCGGCCGACGATTTGCGCCCGTAAGGGATGTGCGTAGTGCGGGCGGAATTAATTTTCTTCGAAACCCCCCGCTCGAAATAATGGAACATGTTCACGGAACATGCAGAAGGTCTTAATACATCGAACGACGAACCAGGGCAGGGGCTCCAGCTTCGAAGGATGCCGAGCACAAGCAAGCTGCTCCTTCTAAGTGAAAACACTTATCGCACCGCGTACATCGCGTGCACTGTCTGTCCGTGTCTCCGGTGCCTTGCCCGTGACTAGTCCTGCGCTTGACTTTTTCCCCGACATCGGCCAGCGTCTTACGATGGTTAGCTCCGACCAATGGGGTGCCAATCAAACCGTCTGCAGTCGTTATTCAAACGGGGATTACGCTTCCAACGGGTGCCTGGGCTTAGTGTCTTACCGCCGCCAACAGGGGTTTACATGCACCGGACCCGGTTTCCAGTGCAGTGGTGCCGGGACATCATTAATGCTCAACATGGCACACCGGCATCGCCGCCTGTGACAAATGAGCTATGCGAATTCGGGTGCAATTTATTCAATAACAGCCTGGCCGCCCGTGCGGATCGAACCGTGCCCGAACGCCCGGATAAACTCCGGGGTAGTGCTCCCTGTGTGTGTGTGTGTGTGCACATCTTCATCCCACGCTCGCTCGTGTGTGTGTGTGAGGGTGTATCATGATAAATTGTCTCATGACAGTAATCACTTATTCATACCAACATGCAACGTATAAAATATCCGAATAAAATATGTGCCCTCCAGGCACGGCGAGCGTTCCAATATATGGCCAAGAAGGACGCACCGCAAGTGTTTGTGTGTGTGTGGGCTTGTGTGTGTCGGGAACTCGAATATGTGCAGCATTAAAAGCATGGCTGTGGCATTCCGGGCTGCAAGGATATTCCCCGAGAACCGAGGTGGATCCGGGACCCGGGAGATGAAACAAACTTTTTGGGGAGGATGTTTTGGATTGAGAAGTAGATTACAGACTACGCTGCAAGTTTCCTGCACCATTCCCCGACCCAGCCCACCCTTCGGTGACATGAGGTTTTGCCAAACTGCACACCATCCCCAAACACAGCCACCGCCACCAGCATCGTCATCGCCTCGCTCGGAATGACATAAATCTTTTGGGGCTTAATAAAGGAAGTTTTAAAAACTAAAGCATATTTGCAGTGGCATTCACGCTTTTACGATGTACACAGCACACGCGGGCACCGAATCCTCGAACCGGCCCAGGAGCCAAAGCAAACGAGTCCAGAGGCTCCGGGCCGGGACCGCAAGCCGACACCAGCAGCAGAGTCGGTCGGTCGGTCGGTTCAAACAGAGCTCCATGAACGTTCTTTAATTTATACTGGCTGCAACTTGTGGACACTTCCTGACGATGCCCTTCCGGAGCCGCTTCTGGAGCTGCAACCGGAACCGTTATGCCTTCGGATGGCGGTTAACGCAGCACCATGATGGGGCCGAGTTTGACACCCTTAATTATTTCACTCCGGAACATCTTCGTTCCAACACTTCCACTCCGGATCACGATCGCTTCTCGGATCTGTGCGTTGGATTTCGGATGAAATATGGCTTCCTCCGAAATGTCAAAGGCTCACTGAGAGCTTTAGATTTTGTGGCTCATCAAAATCCTTCCCCGAACACCCTGAACGTCTCCAGGGATGCTGCCGTCGGAGCAAAAGAAGCGACGCTCGTGCCACCGACACCGGTCGGTTCTAGTGAAAAAGGGCTTCATAAAATAATTCATAAGCGATCCGGCTCGGTTCGGCTCGGGACACAACTTTTGTGGCCCAAAATCAATCCACCAAACCTCATTAGGGCCACCATTCATCCGAATTATAGTTTCGCCTGATCGCCTCTCGGCTCGGCCACGTGGCAGCCAGCCGTTTAATTGGCTTTTATTTATCAAAAACCTACGGGCACGGTATGATAGATGATCCGGACGTCTGGCCCCTGCTACGGCAATCCGTCCCGTCTTATGCGCCGGTAAATTTAATTACAACCCCCGGGCTCCGATCAGCACCGGTCCGCTTCCGGTGGCTCCGGAGCAGAACCGAACCGTTGCAACGGAGGTGACGATGATCGATCTGGCAAAATGGCACTTCTCAGGACACACGTTTTTTTAGTTAGCGAGTGTCCCGCGGCTTAGTATGCGGCGGACCTTTACGTTTTATGTGGCCATAAATATTCTTTCGCCCATTTCGGCCATTGCAAGCGCGCGTGGCCATTTATCTATTTAATTCGCAGTGAATTTAGCACGCACCGGAAATGCGTGGGAAATCGGGCATCGGGCTTTTTAGCCAGCCTACAGTAGCGGATAGCCGGGCCGGGCCGGTCCGGACCTGCGAATTGGCGCCCACCTAATCGCGATTGATCTACAGCCCGGTAATTAATCAAGATGTTCGGGGCTCGGACGCCCGCGCACGGCCTATAATCAGCTAAATTAAATTACGTATAAATTTCCGTCCACCTTTCCGACCACCGCCCGCTCTGTGGGTGGGCACCTGTGGAAGGAATTTTCCAATTTTCCCATTTTCCCGTTGGGGGCTGTCAAACGGTTCGAGACGATCGATCGGCCATTTAGCTCCCGGTGGGCGTGAAGATATCCTTTTTCTAGGCCCCTCTCCGCAACGGGGTATTAAGCAACGGCAGTCATGATTCATGCGAACTCCGTGGCACTCCGACGGGGGCGCCGATGTGCCGATAGTGGTCGATTGCTCCAACCCATTGCGGCCATTGGTGTAATGTGCACCGGTCAACCACACATATGATAACGTTCATTATCCTCGCGATGATTAGTGGTGGCAGCGATTGATTTGTTGTGCAACGGGGATAATAATCCCGGCCGGCGAATCGATAGATACACGCACACGCACACGAAAGGACATTAAAATGTTTCTCGGCCGGACAACGACACACGGTGCCGTGGTACATGATAAATGCATTCGCACACTATTTGCACACCACGCGGCAGGACCGCGATAGACGCGGATCAGGTTTCGGAAAGAAGCGTGGCGGTGCACTAATGCTGATGCCCGGCACTCGGGCTTAGGCTCGGACTCGGCTCGGCTGGGAAGCCACGTGGTGCCAGAGCAAGGATCCTGCCGTCGAATGATGGAGCGCGAATAATTATTAGCTTAAATGCAAGATAATTTGATCCCGATCCGAAAGATACGGTGCGTGACGGCTGGTGCTGTTATCCGCGGACCGAGGTTGAATGGTTGATTTGCATTGGCTCGGTCGAGTCAATGTTTGGCAATCAATTAAAGTTTACCATCGATATGCCTTTGCCTTTGGCCTACAACGTAATGATAGGCGGCCGGCAGTCGGTTAAAACGGTGGCTCTATTCAATGTGGCTCTATGGCTCTGTTTGCTGGGGAGAGCCAACAGTGATATTGAAGACAGCAAAAGCGGCGATTTCCTATTGAGGCACATGGGCTGAGAAGGCCCGGGCCTAAGGGGAAAAATGCGTTTTTTTGTAGTCAAAGATGATTTATTCATCAACGTAATCTCCTTCAAGAGTCCCCCAATCATTCCAGCGCTACTCTAACATTGCAATACGTTTTTGGTAGAATGATTTATCTTTTGCTTCAAAATAAGCCTCAGTTTCCCTCTTCCCAGTAATCCCTTCATTTGAGCGAAATTTGCTACCGGTCAGCATTTTTAGAGGTCTGCAAATAGGCAGTAGTCAGTGAGATACAAATCTGGCCAATGCGCATGATTTATTTTGTTGAACCCGAGACTTTTCAGCCCATGTACTAATCCAAAAGCCATCAGAATCGTTGATTTTCCAATCCCTTCAAAACTGATGTTGACCATTGAATGTAACGGTAAATCAGGAATATTATATGACCACTTCCCATGATTGTAGGGTTGTGAATAGTTACATGTCTACGCCCAATGATCTAGCGTAAATTGAGCTCTTCCAGCAAAAAAAACACTCTAAGCTTCTAAGCAAACGGATAGCAATTCGTAAGCCCCGGAACTGAACATCACGGGCACGGATCCGTTGGTCATAAATATGCAACACTTGCTTAAAACATTATCTACAAAACTGTTTTGTTTAGCTCACCACGCACAAGTGGAGCCGACTGCACATCGGAGATACGTGTTAGTGTTACCAGTACTACGCATCAAAAACCCCGGGAACCGGCGGCCGGGAAATTTAGTGTAAAAACATTCATTACACTGTGTGGCATTTTGTGCAAATTTCGACCCATTTCGCCACAACAGCTTGTGATAACTCGCCCGGTGCTGCAGCAACGTGGCTGTGGCTGTGCAGAAAAAACAACATGCTCCAAGAAAAGCACAAGCCGCCGAAAAACAACAGCTCACCACCATCATTTGTCGATGAGCGCCCCCGGACAGCATGCTCCAGACCCGACCATGAGGAACATTATTGCAACTGTTCAATGGTCGGCGTTCATTAACGCCCCTCTATGGCCAACACCGCTTCATGCTGGCTGCCTGTTCCCGCAAAGTGAACCCACACCCGGTCAGGGGAAGGCAAAAACTACCCTGGAAAACCCTTCCTCAAGTCGGTTGCTTCCTTCAAACCCGAGCATATTGGTTCCGGGCGGTTAACATGTGTTCTCATCAGGCAGCATCGGTCGCAACCCCCACTCGGGCCGCCCTGGACGGCGAACTTCTGGCAAGAAATTAGCGGTCTACTTGAGGCGCGGTCTGCCCGTACGTGGTTCCGGAAGAAGTTCGGGCATCCCCCGGGAAGACCCCCTGCACAGATGATGACAGGATAATAATGAAGCTCGTGATGTTTTCATTTGTTCTACTTTCCGGCGCATCGCCCGGTACGGTTCAAAAATTAACCCTCAACATCGCATCGTTCGGCTCGGGCGGGAAGGATCCCAAGCATAATGAGCCATGGCGCACCCCTGCTCCCGATGAACGTCATCAGCATCGTGTCGAGCTCGTCACTGCTGCAAGCTTCATTACTGGGATGGGGGCCCGGGAGTTTTCGCTAATGCCCTACAATTGCGGGTAGCTTCCGAATCTTGCGTATTCCGAAGCGAAGGGCCGCCCAAAGGTTGGATCCACACACAAAAAATATGGGAAAGAAAAACACCCAAAGAATAGTTGGTTCCATCGTGTTTTTACGGGGAGCGAAAAGACAACACACACACACTATCATGCTGAGGTTGGCACAACCGAACGTCCCAGCATGACTCGCCGTCGTCGTCGCCATCTTCAGTGCCGTAAATTTATGCCACACACACGCGCGAGACGACGAGATATGGCCGAGTGAGGAGAAAAAACGGGAGCCATCTTCCTCCATCCGGTTCGGTTCATATTTTCCGCCCACCGCTGCTTCCGGTCGTCACCCACCCACCAAACCCGGAAGTTCCGCAAATGGTTTAATGCAAATTTTCGAACTTTATCTCCCACGGCGACACTCGGGATTACAGGTAAAACCCATTGCTCATGCGACCAGTTGGCCAGCCGGCCGGCCGGCTGGCGGTTGCCGTCCGGGGGACCAAAGCCCCGGGATAAGCTTGTTATTTTTATGCTCATTCCCTTTTTGCCCGAGTGATTCACGGGAATTCGCTCGATCCTTGAGTCATATTTTCCTTGCTGCTCCGGACCGGTCGGTTTTTTTTTGTTTTCGCGCTCTGTTTTGATAGCTTCTCCAGACTCTGCTGCCGCCCAGAAGCCAGAAACTAATGCGGGGCCCGGCCGCCAAGTGCCTCGCGGTGCAACAAGCGGCCTCTGCCTCGGGTTCTTCCAGAACGCCGGGAGCACTAACAGCAAATCTACGCTCGGAGCTCAAGTGCGATAATACGGTAGTTGCTGCACCCGGCGAAGGTAGCGAGACTTTATGAAAAGCGGAAACACACAGCGAACAGACCAGCGAAGTGGCACACAATGAAGGAAGCAGCCAAAACGCCAACACACGAATAAACGATCGGCGGCCACCGAAAATCCGCCTTGCTGCTTCTGGGCAGCTTTAATTTATAGCGTATGTTACGATGCCCACGTGTTTGGCTTTGCGTAATAAAATGCTGTGTGGTGCTCGTTTTCGGTATTTCATAAATTATGCACAATGTTTATGAATTTTGTACCGCTTATAAATATTAATATTTAATCTCGATGCTGCACACTAGCAGCCCCTTGGCTTGGTGTCCTCGGACGGCAAACCGACAAGCTGGCGGGATGCTGGGTTGTTTGGGTAGAGTTAATTGAAGGTTACACCGTCGTCCGTACACGGCCGGATCGGTGCACTTTGGTGGTAAGTGACTTAAAATTGGGCCACCAATTCTAAGTACTGCGATCAAATCGTAAAGCATGTCAGAAAGCAGTAAGTGTAGTTTATTTCCACATTAAAAACATTATTTCAAAAGGTTCTTGGATGTTGTCCGAGTGTCATTAAAATGAACATCATCAAACTTAGCAAAGGATCTCAAGTTAGTACGTGCATAAGACGAATAAGCGTTGCGTATGCACCAAGAGCTGGAGCCAACTCAGTTATCGTTAGCGACGAAAACCCTCAGTTTCTACTTGTTCTTAACCTAGTAGAACCCACTGACTAAGTTCCCTTCGGCTGCTGGCTTCTCACGTTAGGTTTGTACTCCGACGGAACCCTTTTAGACGGGCAATCTTCTCTAGAGACTTCCGGTATTAGGTAATCAACCAAACCAAAGTAGATGCGACACCTTAAAGCCGATGCTTTTTACAGACAACTAACAATAGAAATGGTTCTGCGAAGTCGACCAATAAGCTAACAAATAAATACGATTCCTTTATTAAATACTTTCACCCGTTTCACAGAAGAAATAGTTGAACAATGTGTTACAAAAGCTGGTTTAATAAATTACAAAAATTGCCTCAACTGACAGGATCCGCTTGGTTGGGATTTTGGCACCTCAAGTATTAAGCTGCCCATTCATTAGGTGCCGCGCAACGGCAACGACACCGCTCATGTCCAACACAACAAACCCACACACACACACTTTCACCCTCGGCGGTCGGCTGCATGTTCGTCACAAAGTGTGATAAATCCTGTGCCCAAACAAAACGCCACAGCAAACCCGGTTTTACTTTTTTCCAAAGTCAAAGGGCCAACAAAACGGACAGGTAAATGGTAAAATGAACCGGTTACGTAAACCCAACAGAGGGGCTTCGGCATTAGTTACCACTCTGGCCACTCTGGCAGCAATTTTCCAACGATACTTAAATCATTACCACCTTCCCGGAGCTTGCCACCGACGCCACCGAGGCAGGCGAAAGCATCGAATTCCATCCTCAAGTGTCACTTGTACCTTTGCACCACCATTTACAAAGCACCACCGGGGGCGCCGCACGCCACAAATGCATCCATCTTTGTCTGCATTTAGGAGGGAGTGGGTGGTTTTTCGCCCACCACTTGGGAGAGGGGCGGAAAAGAAACAATTACTCTTAATTCACCCGCACCGGCTCGGGTTCGGAGGACTATACACAGTGGAGCGTCGCCTTGGGCTCGAGCGTCGAGCTAAAAGCTTACTTTCCAATCAGCATGCAGATCCCTTTCTCACTCTCTCTTCGCTCTCTCTCTCTCTCTCGGCGACTAGTAAATACCAAGCAACCAACAAATGGGTTGTAATAAACGTACGCAACCGACCCCGGGATCCGGCATCGAAAGGAACGCCAAAGAAACGACGTGCCCGTACCCAGACACAGACGTCGTATAAAAAATGTACAAACCCAACGCCGGAAGCACATTGCAAATCGTGCAGGATAGAACCACACACACACACACACACGCTGAGACCCACCTCTCGGAGCACCGAATGCTGGGTGCATTTGCATCCTTGCAAGCTGGCCGGCCCGGCAAGCCCCGTCTGCAAGAAGATGCTGCGCCGAGCTGTGCAGTGCCATCCCATCAAACACACCCACCGGCCAACTCCCACCACCGGGCGGTTCCGGGTTGCCGGTGCCGGGGCTCCATTTAAATTCATTAGACAAACCCAAAATAATGATATATAAATAGTAGAGAAAATATAATTATTTTGTTACTACCGGAACGGGCGAAGACACCGGTGGGGTGTGTGTGTGTGTGCAGAGTATCAAAGACCAAGGAAGTGCCTTCGGGGGTTGGTCCCCGCCGTGTGCAGCCGTCTAAGGTGCGCCCCGTCCCGGTCCCCGAGGCATTACCCCACTTGTGGCACCCGAGCACTGTTCGACAGCGTGCAGTTGCAACGGAAGGTCCGCCGCTCCTGGCCGCCTGGCCTCCTGGCCGGGAAAGCATGCAAGTAAATCATGGAAATGCTACAACATAAATATTTTCGCAGATGATAAAATACCTTACAGCTTCGCCCGCCCGATTGTTCCGCAGGGGTGCCCCAGGGTGGCTCCCCTCCGGGCGGGAGCACACACAACGCCAGCGTAGCTCTACCATGATGTTTTCTCGCATTGGAGCAACATTAAACACACATACGCACACGCACGGCGTATGCGTGTGACGAGTGTTTTGTAAGCTGCCCGGGCTTGGCCACGAATAATTACGGTGCCGAGAAAGTTGTTGTAAGTAATTTGTAGTGTAGAAATGGTTTTACTTTTTGTTGAAGAAATGGCACGAGCGAACGGCTAAAGAAGTCTAATGTGGCTCACATTTGCACATTCGGTCCAAAGGCTTAACCAATTAAATAAGTTAATAAACATATACGTACACCATTTCAAGGGTTTTATGATTTATCTGGCCGTTATCTTGCGGTAGGGTTTATCTAATCTTTCCATACAAAAATGACGGCGTAAAGAGTTAATGCATAGAGAATGGCTCCGAGGCCACAGATCCCGTAGGCTACGTAGACGGACCACTGGCGAAGGGTGTCCATGAGCTGTAATAGTAACAGATAATACGTTAAAAGAGCATTAGGGGATTCAATTAAGTGTAGTAGCCCTTTTGGACTGTTTGGCCAGCCCCTTGTTACCCTGTTACCTTCAGCTTATTGGCCATGTCTTCCGACAGCACCATCCGTTGTTCGACCCAGAACGCAGGAATAACGACATCGGGCATTCCGTGGAACAACCTTGGAGAAAAAAGAAACCACGGCTGTTAGGCGATCGAATTGCGTGGACGACCGGTACGTACGTGAAGCCGTTGTCGCGAAGATGCATATTGTACTGCAAACGGCCACTGACCGCCATCGGGATGCCCGTGAAGGGATGTAACGCCAGGCGGTACTCGTGCAGTGCTCGGTCCGGAGTCAGTCCGGTCACAGCGTCCGCGTAGCTCGGATCAGCTAGATAGAAATGCGGATAGCTGACCAGTGGGATGCCGAATCGACACGAGGACACATCCAGAACACCGGCGGCATAGACGGGACACTGGTCCGAATCCGCAGCCGTACACTGGCACTCCGTCCCGGTGATCGTGTGACCGTTATCGAAGTTACTGCCATCCGCCACCCAGAGCTCCCCATCCAGACCGTCCAGCGTGTAGCGGGAACTGGGACGCAACGTGATCGCCCTACAGACTTCCGGTAGAAAAAGAGCGACCGGTCGTATGCTGTCCAAACCCAAGACGCGTCCCAACGGAGGCCACACGTCTCCAGCCGATCCTCGCACCTCCCCACACAGTCCGCGATAGTGGGGAACCCGTTCCTGGCCGTTCCACTGGTGCAAGATACCCGTGTACCGGCGGTCATCCGCTCCCGTTCCCATCTGGAAGGTACCGTCGAAGGTGAAACTATCGTTGCGCTCCACAAACCACCCGAAACGATCCCCGGGGGGCAAGTTGAGATCCGGCAGGGACCCTGGAGGCAGAATTGATAGCATGTCCTGCAGCTGAAGGAAGACATCCGGATACCCATCGAACAGCATCTGGTGTACCGGCACGTTCTGGTACAGTAGCTCTCCCAAGGAGTTAAGCATGATAATGCTATCCAAAACCGATTGTAGTGGCTCACCTTCCATCAAGTTACCGATGGTCTGAAAAGATCATCATATACGATGCTACAGCGCGATCCGCTTATATCGCTTCATCTCCGCACACCTACCTACCGATAGCACCGGGTTTAGCGTCGTCACGAGATCGTTGAAGTAGTCGCCGCCCGACACCTCCGGAATGTGGTGCCAAACGCGCTTCTGACTGAACGTAACCGACGCACCGTCGTCATCGAATGACACGTTTTCCCGCTGGCGGCGCTCAGAAAACACGTACGGTCCAAGCTGCACAAAATGCGGGCGCACGTCCGGATTGCGCACCTCGTCGGCGTTCGTCCAGTTGAACACATAGATGTCGAGAAAGCGTTGTGCATGATCGTCGAAGAACCGCCCGTACGCACTGGTACCGGCCTTGATCCGGAGCTCGGCCAACGCCACGGCATCGATGATGGCTGGTAGTCCAAAGCCAAAAAAGCCAGCCGTCGCAAAGATGGCCACCAGACCACCGATAGCCCACCAGGGTTTGGAAGAGTTGGAGCAGCGTCGCCAACAGCAGCCCATGCCAGTCAGGTTCCGTGAATCGTCCTGGCCCTGGCGGGATTTCGTGATGAACTGGCCGAAAAGTCGGCCAAAGTTGAAACACCCACTTTACGTCCTGTCGGGCATAATAAAGATAAAGATCCGGTGAGCGGTAGCAGCTGTACTGATAAGCCTAATCTGTTGTAGGGCCTAGTGTTTGTCTATGGGTAATGTGCCACTGTTTGCGATAACGACCATGATCGGGACAGCTCCGGGAGATAACTTCTGGATGCATAATGGCCAACTGTTACGCTCTTCGCTCCATATGCTGCATGCGTTCATTCAGCGAATCTCGTACATTACCATCCGACGGAAGCGAGCACCGGATCAAACACGGCCAGAAACATGAGTTACCCACTGAACCCAACTACAACGTAAGTGTGTTCCACCTTACGCACATTCCATCGAACGACAAGCAATGTTCCGGAACCCTTTTGCACTGCAGTCCTCAACTGCTTCTCTCTCTCCCTCTCTTGTTTCCCAATTTCACGCTACACCAAGAAAAGTACCCAAACAACTTCATACGAGCACTCCTTGCCCCAAGTACGGCGAATGATCTTCACAGGAGGCTCCCAGAAACCTCTAGGGTCCTCATTGGGCATAGTCCCAGTTCCGGGGAACTTCACTGCAGCGCTATTGTGCCGCGAGTTTATCTGGCAATCGAGAAGTGTCTTCGTTTTTAGGAACAACGGCACCCGCTGGGTTTGTTTATTTTGTTCCCGGCGATGCCCGACGACGACGACGACGACGACGTAGCCTGTGACGAGCAACGAACGAATCCCGGAACGGGCGCTGGGTACACTTGTGCCACACAGTCGGTCTGAGTCGGTTCTGTGTCCTGTCGAGGAAACGGATTTTATGCTCGTTCGCTGTGTACATCGTGCATTAGAAAGGCATCAGAAGTAAATCTCGTTGTTTAGCGTGAATAAAATGCGCAGCGCAAATCGGATTACCGTTAAATGGTGCCGCATCGGCCAAGTGAAAGCGCGGAAGGACTGTAAGGTAATGCATGTTAATGGGCCCAACGACTAGTAATGTTTAAGAAGGGTTTAAAATCCCACCCGAAGTAAACAGACGTCAAAGGAAATAAGGTCTTGGCAGCGTTTACTTCGCTAGGGCCGCCAGTTCCACGAGCCGACTAGGACACTTTAACGGAACGGGTTAGTTGATGATTAACTTATTCCAATCAGTGATTAATCCATTCCGGCCCGCCTTCAAACAGAGCAGCAAGAGGTCATCACTCATCCGCCACTGAACGACGACTGTCCTTGTTTCCTAATTGAGCCCTCCCCCAAAAATATGCCACGCTCGGACACCGCTGAAGCATCTCATAAACACAGCGAATTAATTCGTTTCCGCCAACATTTCGGATCGCTTTCCCGAGCACGTAGCTCGTGGGCGAGTGAAATCTACTAGGTGTGTGCGTTGAGAAGTGAAATTTTAGAATGATGGCTGTACCTGCCGATTGGGACTTCCCAGTTTTGCGGTTCATTCATCATTACCTCATTTTGACATCAGGTAAATCAGTCCAGGTCGCAAAAGAAATTAATCAGTTATCAAACGACCGTTGAAAGGGTTAGACCATGCCAACTTTTGTGCCTGAAAATGACATTTCGCGGACATTATAATTTTTCTGCTCCTCTTGAAGAAAACTGCTTCGGAATCGCACCAAATGCTTGTCGGGACTTGGTTTTGGAAGATCGCTGTGCTTTGAGTGGTTTAAAAAATTTCAAAATGGCGATTTTGACTTAACAAAAAAAAGCGTCGAAGGACTCCAAAAAACGGACTTTCTGATGGGACAGAAAGGTGTGGTGCTTCACAAGCTCCTAAAACCTGATGGAAACGTTAATTCCGATCGCTACTGACAACAAATGATCAATTTGAACCATGCATTGATCGAAAAACGACCAAAATGCAATTCTAGTGGGGGCGCCTGGTGGCCCATAGAATCAAGCACCAAGCGCCCAAAAAACAAAACTGTTTCAGGATACTATCAAATCACTTGAATGTGAGCTGCTATCCCTCCCCGCGGTATTCACCAGACTTGGTTCTTTCCGAATATCATTCATTGTCATCGATGTGACACGTATTGGCTGAGCAGCCCTTCGTTTTTCTACGAGGAAGTCGAAATTGGATGACTAATTAGTTTACTTAAAAAGTCGAAGCATTCTTTCGTCTGGGAATCCATGATTAAGCAGAGAGATAGGAGAAATGTATAGCTAACGATGGCACATACTTTGAATAAAATAGAAATTTGCATAAAAATTTTAGAAACATTTTTTGTTTGCTAAAATATTTCACTTCTCAACGCACACACCTAGTAGATGACCAATTATGCGCCATGAAATATTATTCACCTTTTCGTCGACTGCAGGAAACCATCGGGCCTGGGCCGAACCCACTTGCCCCGGCTACCCGGCATTCCCGGAAGGATAATTTTTAACCTTTAAGCTCATCAATCTTCCGCCGGTTTCCTCGTTTCGTTCGGTGCCGGGTTTCCTCGGGAAACTTTGTGGCACCTTTCTCAAAAAGCGTCTTCGGCCCGCTGGTGGTCAAAATTAATGTCCGACACACACTAGAGTTTGCCGTGTGACGTGGGGGTTCCGGGACCTATTTTCACACCTTTGCAATGGCAGAAAATTGTACAATTAATGCGAGCCCTGCCGGACCTGGTCGTGCTTTGCATAGGAAATGGAGTCTTCTATGAAGTCCGGGTCCACCGGAGGCACCACTGAAGAGATCGACATGCGAAGCAAAGTGTGCTGATCGTGTGCTTTTTAAAGAATTACATCGATCCATCAACATTACGACCGTTTCGAGGTGTCGTCCAAAAAAAAAGAATAGGGCTTTTTTCTCTAGCACAATTCGCGTTTAATTTAATTGCGCTTCACGAATGCGAATGCTTCACGCCGAAGAGCTGCACCGAAATAACGTGGAATCGGCGTGGCGTCCATCGATTCCATTGTTGCCGCCCTTTCCCGAGCGCACACATTCATCATCCCCGACCCGACTGCCACGTGGACCTTGTCAACCTCCACCGGCACGGTCATCATTCAGCTGCAATCATGTGCAGCACGGGGCCAACGGGCTCATCGCACCCACGCACCCTCGGCACCCTCATCGCACCCTCGGCAACTGCCGAGGAGTGTTAAATGTAAATGTCAATTTAGCGATGAAAAATGTGAGCATAAATTTTCCGTAATATCGTAATTTTCGTACCAGCGCGTGGACAAATGTGAACCCTTCTCCACGAAAAGAGAAGCGCACTTGGGCTGACGTACACGCTGACGATATTGGATACGAAGCGGCCGGCGAAGCGGCCACCGAAAGGGAGGTTGGTTTTTGTGGGATCTTGTCTTCTGCAGCCCGACGCGCCATCTTTCGCGCGCGATGGAGGTGGTGAACTCGTTTCTGCCACGCGGTGCCCACGACCGGAGAAGATTTGTCAGTACATCCCTTCCGCAGGCTCATCACGGCGAATCTGCTACACGTCCCTCGTGCGGGCCCCACCCAAACGGGACGGCACCTCATTTTTCCCGGCCAGGGAGTGACATCGTTGATTAATAAAGCACCAGGCGTCTCCATCGAGTTGAACCACCACGTGTCTCTGCACAATTATGGGCCAACGAGACGATTGATCATAGACCGGTCCGCTCG
Source organism: Anopheles cruzii (assembly GCF_943734635.1). NCBI lineage: Eukaryota > Metazoa > Arthropoda > Insecta > Diptera > Culicidae > Anopheles > Anopheles cruzii. Next base: position 13,382,602 of record NC_069145.1, read on the forward strand.
ATTAGAAACAGTACATCAGTAGCGCGCGCTTCGGAGCGGCAAGCGAGCAGTTCGGACAGGAGGCCATTAACAGGTCCTTTGAACTTGTGTCTGCCTTTCTGTCTGCGCCCGACGTCATTCTATCCAATGAGATCCAATGTGGAGTTTTGTCTGATGTACGATAAGCAAATGTCATTGGAATGAATGAACCCGCCAAGCGCCAACGTTGGCCACAAAATCATGGTGCGTCGAATTCCTGTCAACGGTCGTTTGATTGATCTCTACCTCTCTTTGAATGTGTCAATTCGATCACAAACTGTGATTCGTGCTGTAAGATTCGAAGGGTCTACTATTTGCCTGTGCAGCAGGGCACACCGTTTCAGTGGCCACCACACCAACAGCGTGACTTTGAGCTCCGGTAGCGTCTTTCTGTTGGCATTCAATCGGTTTCGAACGAGATTTACAATTCTTGGAATAATTTTTAACCAGAACGATTCGGAAACAGTTTTAGGAATCGCGCTTCCGAGAAGCGAGTAATCTTCTACTTCCTTCTTTTATCGAAACATGGCTCAATTTATCAACAACCGAACCAACAGTGCGTCAACTTCCAGGCATTCTCGTTCGCGATTCGGTTGCCCAGCATATCATTCGGCACCGTCGTTTCGTTTGGAACGGCAAAACATAATTTGCTCTTCTAAGCCCCCCCTTTTGCTTTGGTTCGGTTAATTAAAACATTGCCTTTATGTGTTGGGTCGCTTCTCCTAAGCGTTTTGCTCTAGTCATAATTTTCCGCGCGAACCTTATGGCGAGGATCGCTCCGTGCCAAAGGAGCAAACGTTTCGTCACGAGTCGGCCGTGTCCAATTACCGGAGAATCCGGCTCCAGTTTGTGGAACTAAAGAAATCAATAAATCAGAACGAACAAACCTTCAACACGCTAGCCTGGTGAGCGGACACCGGCCACAGCTTGCCGGCACAGTCACTCCCGAACCATCATCGCCGGCCCCTCCTGCGCTAGGCTAATCCTCCCGATGGTGATCGATGTTTCGCGAAACTCTTTCGCGTGACGGTGACCGTTAGAAGTCGGATTTATAATTTCTTCAACATCTTTGGCCCGGTTTGGACGGAATGAAGCTAATCCCGAGAAAGGCGAAATTTTACGTTTGATTTTTGTGGCAAAGAATGTTCTGGGCCGAAAAAAAAGAACCCGAAAGAAGAACGAAACACAGCAGCACAGCACAGTAGTAAGAAAAACCAAACCACGTGCCCAACGGGGGCACCCCAAAAGGGACTTAGGAACCGAAAACCAGAGGGCCTCGTCCCAGATGATGAAGTATCCGTAGCATCAGACGACGTCGGCGTTAGAACACGAGAGACCCGCAAAAGTTAGAGACGCCAGCGATAGGGTCCGGGTTTGAGCACTCGAGTGCTACAAATTGATACAAGTTCATAAATTTACGCCCCTTTCGTGGGTCTGACAGATCGGGCGAGCACCCGGAAGGCAATCCCCAGCCTCCGGTGGTGCTGGTGGGCGGCGTCGTTTGTTCCAAGATCCGGTTGAATTTCAATTGACACTAATTTGACGGAGAAATGATAGCAGGCGGCCGGGCCGAAGATGAATTATTAGCTCGCTGATGAACTCGTGTAATATTCCAAATGAGCCTAATCTGCTTTGCAAGTAGCGCGCCGAAAGGCTGCTCTGTCCGTGGGCGCATTAAAAGTAGACGAATCCAAGCGAACCTTTCCCGGGGTGCTTTAAATGGCGAAACGAAACCCTCTTACCGTTCCGAAGCAGACATTTGCTCGTACAACAAACACAGTTTCGATAATGGTACACACGAAAATTACATCGCAGAATAAAAGTGGTGAAAACACACCCGATCCCAGTACTTTTGCGGGCATTAAACGTTAAACCCATTGACCATTGCGCACGGAACCGCCATCAGCAACATTAGGGGCAGAATTTATCATAAGGCGAAAGTGATCATTAAGCGAATGCCCCCGCACTCCCAAGAAAATGTGGGCCAAACGGCTTACACCAGACCATTTCCGGCCCGCGAACACCGAACGCCTATACTTCCGGTACCGCTTTTTTCCCACGAAGTTTGCCCATCCCGCCAGCAGGATGCACTCGGCAAAAAAAGGGACTTCAGCGTCGGGCACACGCCAAACGCGTTTGATAGAAACCAACCAGGGACTGCCGGCCAAACTGCAGCACGGGCACGGGCACCGAATCGTTTGATGCAGACACTCGTTGGGCGGAAAGAGTGGGAAATTATTTTCCGCAGCCGGCCGGCGAGAAAAAAGCGGCAAAACGAGTGCAAAGTGGAAATGCCACGCCCGGGGGGGGTTCGGTTTTAGAACGAAGCGTGGCCATTTATGAGCACTTTTCTCCGCGTGGTCGTGGTGGTAACTGCCGCAGTAATTGTCGTAATGTCGGCGTAAGTCCCAAACAAGAAGCGGGCCAACTTTGGTCCGTTCACTCTCTTTAAAATGTAATTAAATGTGCTCCTCTCACCGGTGTTCGGTCGGTCGGTTTCTTTTTCCACCTTTTTTTTCTTTCCCCCCTTATTTTCCGGGCGTAATTTTCCCAATTCACATCACGCCTTTCCATCTGGAGCACGCTTCCGGGCGGCGAAGAGAACATAAAAGAGGCTTAACCGGCACTCGGTGATGCCTCCCGGACCCGTGATCTCCGTTCGTTGTCTCAAGGAAAAGCTCACACCCACACGCGCGATAACGCTGGCTTAGAAGCATTTCACGGAAGGATCGGAGGCCCCCCTCGGTCCCGCTCCCAAATCGTCGGTGTGCTCAGGCCGAGAGTGGGACGCAAAGTTGTCCGTTCCGTTCCGGCGAAATGTGCTGATGGAGTGCCGAGCTGACAGCTGAAGTGATTGGCGGGGAGTTTACATGCGCCTTACAAGGGGCGCCCTCACAGAGTCACGGCGGTGCCCGAATGCGAGTTGCAAATGCGAATCAAAGAAAATCAAAAATATCACGGAAGACGCGATTTTCTTGGCGTCGCAATTTTTCGGCCACTGCACTTTAACTCTTTGCCGACGTTGCCGGCGGAGGGGCTAAGCACCGCCAAAGGGTCCTCCGGAGGGCGCCCATAATTTCTTCCCACTCGAGCGGAGTGGTCTTACTGAAGTAGTTGGTTGCTCCACCCACCCAGTGGTTGTTAATTGCTCGTGCCAAGACGCAATTTTTAAGGCGCCTTAAGATAAGTGCCAGTGAACTGTCCTGTTCTTGACCTGAACAGTCACCGTAACCGTAAATGAAGGCGCTTAATTTCGATCCAGAGAAGTTTTATGAATTATTAAAAAAGAAAATGTTTCTTTAGCTGAAATATTACGCCCACATCTAAATCCTGTTCCATAATCAGCGCCACTGCCTTGGCCAGGCTGCTGCTGGAAAGCTCCATCAGCTCCGGGTCCGGGGCTATGAATCGGGGCAGCAAGATTTACATTTTTAACAACATACCTCAGCTGTAACAAAAACTCACCCGCAGCTGTATTGCAGCTGCCGAAGAGCGTTTCTGGCTGCAGCAGGATCCCGACAAACACACCTACACACACCCACAATTCATCCTGATTCATCCCGAGCGCTCTCCCGTCATAAACTGGCGCCCGCACGCGCGCCACCGGGAAGAAGCTCGGGCTGCAGACGAAAAAAAAATTATATAAATATGTATTAAATTCAAACCGCCATCATTGTGCAGCAAAAGTGCACATCCATGTTCCGGGCGAAGGGCCTTTCCATGTTTTCCACCCACCATGCTCCCGGGTCGGAGCCAGCCAGCCAGCCAGCCAGGGCGGCCGAATGCCGGATTCCATTCATTTTGCGTATCCTTCTTGTTTCTCGCAACGGGCGTGATCGCAAAGAAGAGGGAGGGCGAAAAAAACCCGCGAGAAGCACAGCCGAGAATATGGCCCGTCCGGCCCGGCCCCAAAATGGCGGCGGTGGCGTGCTGTTTTGCATAATGCACCCCGTGAAAGATGATTTCACGCAAAATGAATGGCGCATTCAGCGAACCATCCCGAACCGCCCGAAGTGAAACAAAACTGCAATGGAAAATCCGCGAACTGCCATGGTCCGAACGCCGTCTGCTCGCGATCCCGCGGTGTTTTGATATCTTGTTCGGGACCGTTTCCATCACCGACCGGCCGGTGAGCATAAATACGTTGCGTAAATTCGACGACCCGCAGCGAATATGCTGCCCCATCAACCCGACGGCAGAGTAGGTCTTAATTTGCAAAAGCAAAAGAAAGCAATAGCACAGAATGTCCAACGTTTGCTGCTCCACTCGGGCGAAGGGCGAAGCTTTCTTTACAATATGCTTTCCATATCAATGATAACATCATCGTCGTCGTCGTCGTCGTGGTCGACGACGGCCCCAGCTCATTGTGCTCATCCTCATCAACAACAATCTTCGGTCGCGTGGTGCGATCAACATCAGCATCATCATCATCATCATCATCATCGTTCGCATCTGCTGTGCCCGAGCGCCATCTTGGTTCTATTGTTAAACGGGAGCATGTTTCTTTCGCTGGCCCTCCACAATCGTACATCGTTTGCATAATTCGCCTCGCTTGTGGCGAATAACCGCCCCGGGCCGGAGCCCAAAAGTGCAAGCAAACTGGGGTCCAGGAATTTACTCGATTCAATATTTTTCATACCAGCGGAATTCGTGGCGAACGGGCGAATCAAGACGATGTAAAATAATTAAGTCCTTCGTCCGGGTGCCACATTTAATGCTGGCGCGTAAAAAATAGAATTCGCATCGCGTACCGGCGGAGACACAACAGTTTCCAGTCCGGTAAAACTATTTCCCGTGATTCGCATCCTTCGGAATTCTTTATCTGCTTTGGCCTTTTTTTTGCCGTTAAATAAAGTTTATGTTGTGCCACGCCCAGCGTCCGCGTTTTTGTCGGTTCGACACTCAACAGCGCTGGCAGCACTGCGGTGTGAAATCTGCTTACGAAACCGTAACTACTTTCTACCGGTTCAACGGTTCCGATAAAGAAAACCACGCGGCACGGCAAATATCGTTTTTCTATCAATTTGGCCAGATCAAACGAACCATTCAGCCCGCCATTTGCCATGAATACCACTTGATTAATTCCGTTCGTTTCCGAACTGTTCCGTCGGAGACGGTAAAACAAACTCGGAGAGATGCTAGCGGACGAGTTTTCCCAAGTCCTGCCCGACGGTTAAATAAATGATCGGCAGCAGATCGGTGCCACTACAACTCGACTCGATGCACACAGTGAACGTGCAGTAATTCGATGCAGCTCCGTTTCATTAAAAGTTAAGCGACGGGCAATTGGTGGGATGGGCTGTTGCTTTGGCGGCACATTTTTCGCCCTCCGACTCACTGATTAATAGATGCACGGACGTCGGCCCCGGACGGCGCTGAAGCTGACGTTCAAGAGGGCTGAAGGACCAAGGCTGGCAAGGATTGAACGTTTAGTCGAACCACGTCACTTTGTCGAACCTTGTGCTTTACACCCGCTGGTCGTGCCCGGATTGCCACACAGAGAGAGAGAGAGAGCACGCGCGTGTGTGGCAGTAATTAAAAATTTATTGTAATAAATTATTGCACACACGCTGGCAGATCTGGTGCTGAATAATATACATTATAATACATGAACCGTACCTTAATTGCAATGTATTTTGTGGGAATAATTTATGTGGTCGCATCGCATAAGCCTGGTTGGTGCATTCTGCACTGCACCGCCGCCTGGCGATCGCCGACCAGTCGGCCCGGCTTCGAAACTCTTCAACGGTCGGGGTTTTATCGTTCGGTCACTTCCAGCCTGGCTCCGAGCGTTGCATGTATCCTGGCCCCGACATCCTGCAAAGCCCTTAAAGAGCGCAGCCTGCTGCTGCTACTGCTGCTGCTGGTCCGGGTTTCGTGTTCGGTGAAAATTAATGGACCCATCGGACCGCATGTTCGGCCACCGGCTGTCTCTAACGGGTAATCTTAGGAAACATAAACATGAATACGAGGCGACGGCCTAACCATGTACAGCCCCCGTTCGCTGAGCTGCTGAGGAGTGCTCCGTCATCTTAGAGCCTTAGAGCGCCTGCATCGCATCGCGCGCATCGTGTTAAGCGCAGCGATTAAAGAAAGATGCTCCTATTAATGTGCTGCACACACGCGATTAGACCCCGAATGGGTGTCCGTGTGCGTCCGTCACAAATATCGGCAAGTCCGGACAGGTTCAGGGCCACGAAAAACACTTCAAGACACCACCGATGCAGGCAGTCATAATGAGGTGGTGTTCACACAGAAAACGGAGCGCTTCGGGCTACAAATCCTCCAAGACACTTGTTAGTCCTTCTTGTGCAAACGATTACCATCCGACTGACTGACGCCGGAACAGCTTTGCCCAGACGTTTCGTTTCTTCAATCACAACTTCGCGGCGCCTGTAATCTCTCCACTCGAGAGCCCGAACCGGGGAGCCGTGCTAACCACTTCCATCTCCACAGCCAGCAGGACTAATTCCCTGTGAAAGCTTTCAGCTCCATTATTGAGTTATCCCAATGTCGTGCCAGTTGGCTCGCAGCGAACGTAAACCCTTTTCAAGCCCAGCTGGCTGCAGCTGGTCATTTGGAAACCTTGGCATCCTCGGCACGCTTGCGAATAATACCGAAGTCCTGTGTGTGTGTGTGTGTGTGTTTGTGGCAAAGTGACGTACGTGCCGTAAAACCTAGCAAGTGCTTCCCCACCGGCTGGAGCCACGTGTGAATGTCTGTGTGCATACCTTTTATTGATTCAAAAGATTAATGTTTTTCCTTTGAAGTTCAAATTAATTTTCTGAGAAAACATTTTCCCGCTGGGCTGGGCTGGGTAGATCCTGGAAGGAAACACCCCGGGATCCGGGTGGCCATTGCTGCCGTTTCCTTCGCAAAGCGGAACCGAATCGTTGCCGGCTCGGACTCGGAATCGGAAGGACGAGCTGCTGCTGCCGTCCGGGCACGATGGCTGGGCACGGACAGCGGAGAATCCCTCCACCAGCAGGGAATGATGAACTGTGGAACTGTCGGGGCCCTAGGCCTACCCTGTCCACGGTAAGTTGCGGGTGTGCTTTCGTCGTCGGCGTTTGTTTTGAAAGGAAATTATCTCGCCAAGCAAATCAGCAAATCGGAAAGCCCAGCCGCTCGGTACGGTTTGGCGAACTCTCGAGACCTCGCGGCCGGCGACTGGATAATGAAAAGCAATACGAATTAAACGAATAAAAACATGTTAACTAATTTCATACACCAGGCCACCGGGATTGTGTTGTGGGTTTCGTGTGGGCAACGTAGCTATTCTTCTAATGGAAAAAAGGCTATCTTTAATACACTCCAACTAGGGTTGAGTTCAATAATAATGTACCATTCTGTCCTTCCTTCCGCCACAAGCGGGCCCATAGTGGTGAGCGTTTTTGGCCGTATCGAAAATCTGATCGTCAGCCGAAGCATCCGCCATTCGGTACTGTGAAACGTCGCCACGTGCCTTACTGCAGGCGACTGGAACCAAAGGAATCCTGCAAAGGAAACCGACGACTATCGGACCTCGGCGCGTGATCAAGATGATCAAACGACCGATAAAAGCCGATTGTGCGTCACAAAAGCCGGGCAACAACAATTATGATGCGGCAGGACTTTCGCGACATAAACCGCGACCCGGCAGTGAGCCGGCCTCGTCAATATAAACCAACACAAAGGTCCTAAAAATAGCACCGGCATGGTGCAAAAACAAACAAACCAACAGACCGTCCCCGATCCGATCGACGGTCTTAATGAATGAAAGCGAGCTTTGCGACTTCATTACCGCCGCTGCCATGTTTCGGACGGCTTCCGACGAAAAAGTGATGCCCAACATAGATCACCGCCTACTCTGACAGTGGAGTGACATTGGCGACCCTCGGCGACCGAAAAAGGGTACGCGGCCGGCCCCGTGACCCTTAATTAATACCCGGGGTCCGGTGTCCTGCCGACAAATGATAACTTGATTGTGCCGCGGCCCCGGCACACGCTGGCCCGTGTTTGACATTTGCAGCAGTAAATACATCATAAATCAAACTCCGACCCACTCAAGCGGGTCTCGGTTTTCTCTCTTTGGTGGGATGGCCACAAAAAATCGCTTCGCTTCCTAATCGTCGGCCAGGTACCTTCCCGGTTGCAGTCAAGACTTAAAGCCAACCAAGGAAGAAACCCGGGACCAAGCGGACGGACGCCCGGATACTTCACGCCAGGCCTCAAGGTTCTCTTCATTATTCATTAAACACATCAAGGGTGTGCCTCTTACGAAACGGGTTTCAAGGACTCACGGAACGAAACAGAGCGAGCGAGAGAGAAAGAGAGAGAGAGAGACCGAAGATGGGTGATGTCCTTTTTCGCAACAACGGAACACTAGCGAGGACACACGCGGGGGGAGCCAAAGCAACAAAAAAGAACCGGCGACCGTCGAGCGAGCGGACAAATTCACTTTTCTCCGCTCGCCGAACGCTGGGAGTTTCCGTTTCCGCCACGTATTCTTGCCACGTGGAAGATTTCCGCTGATTGCCAGAATATCGGAACGAACATAAATCAAATTACTACCTGCCGCTGGACGTGTCCGGGCGCCCATGTCCCGTGTGTGGTGGGAATACCGGCAAGTCCAGTCCAGTCCGGTAGGGCCGGCTGATCGAGTGCTCTTGATTGTGTGTGTCCTTCACGGCACCAGCCCAGTGGCCAGCCATGGCCATGGTACATTTCACGAGACACCTTCACGCTTGGCGCTAGCTAATTTGGCCACTTAAGCTGATCCTTCCTTCCTTCCGTTTGGCCACACGGCAGACGGGAGAAAGTTCTCGCTTCCCGAACACAAATGCACAACAAAATGAGGCCAAAAGTTTGTACCCTTTTTCGGGGCACGAAGCTCACCCAATTCGGAGCCAATGTTTAGACTTCTCGTGAACTCGTTGCGAAGTGTGCCACATTTTAAATTGGATTAACTTTTCGCAACTACTGTGACCCTCTCTGTAACACGGTCGGGAGTGCCTTTTGGGGGGATCAAAAGTACCCCTTCAGGGAGCCAGCTTCGAAGGGAGTGAAACATAATTCCCCAACACATCCGCATCACCGAAGGACACCTCGGGCGGGACGAACCCACTCCCATCGGGACAGAACACCGTGTGGCGGAACATATTTTTGGCACCCCGTCCCCGTCTTTGCCGCGTGATGTATGGAGAGACGCGAAAAATGCCATAAATCATAAGTCGCGCAACGGCCACCATCGTCGCGACCACCGCTGCTGCCGCCACCGCACTCATCTCATCATCGTTCTGTGATTTACCGATTTTGGCCATTAAAAGGACTAATGCTGGAATGCTGCAGGTTCCGAGGGCATCCGCTCGAGGCCACCAGCGGGAGCCACGTCATCGTCACCGTCACCGTCGTCGTCGCCACACTCGGGGGCACACCGGGGCCGGTGGGTTGCGGCCAAGAAACGCGAGCGCGGCCTGTCGACGTCGACCACGGCTCGGGGGTGGTACGTACCAAGTTCACTGCAATCATTTCGTCGCCATTTTGCGCCTGTTGTTTCAACACTTTATCACTTGGCGTGGCCCTTCTTGCACTGGCAAACAATTCATCATTGTGGTGTGTGTGTGAGGGAGGGTCTTAGGTACCGTTAAAAAGGGGCCACGGCAGGCTCCGTGGCATGTTCCGCGTCGAAAAGTAGGTTTCACGATCGACCCACAACCCAGTGTCGGTGGTTCCCATTTGCCAACCCGCGTTTGGGACGAGTCCCGCAAGTGATTCCCAATTTTGAACCCTAATTGGTGAGGTTCGGTCGAAAGCATAGGGCAATGGAAACGTAATTTCGCGCAGTGTTTTCACAGTTTATAGTAATAAAATATCGTTGTCAATATAGTTGTAATTTAATTGGTCTAGTTGAGTTGTTGGTGCATAATACGGTTCTCGGTTCGTTTTAACCATAATCAGTAAATAGTTCTAAAATGTTCTAAAAAGATTTGCCAACGCAAAAACGCAAGATCCACTGTGGGTTTCAGCAGAGAAGGTCGAAATTATTACCACCAAACAAACCCCGAGTGGGTCGATAAACCACGACTTTCTGGGCCTGTTAGGTAGCCAGCCTTGTTCCAACGTGCTTCGTACAAAAGTTCCACACTCCGTTGAAAGCCACAGGCCATTCGGGCCCACAAACAAGTGCACTTTTAATTCCTATTTCAGCACTTTCCAAGATTTATGCGCTCCGCCGGTGGGCCATTTATTCCGGCCGTTCTTGTTGCATTGTTGATAAGAGCCTGTAACAATGTGCTTCCGCCAGAAATCGTCGTCACGGCGCGCTCGTCCCGACCGGCCGACCGAAATGTGACATTAAAACAACCGCTCTTCGTGCGCTCGTTTTGAAAGGCGCCCTAAGGCGCAACTAGCGCCACCGGCGGCGAAGAACCGGGAGCCATAAAAAACATGGCGCTCTAATTAGCTTTAAATAATTCAAATTTATGAAAATGGCCTCCCGGTCGCTTAGCGAAGACGCAGGGGACGCATACCGCCGCCGCGCTAAGTAGTCATCAAAATTTAGTGCAACCCACGTCATGACAATCAACATGACTGAGGTCGCTGCAGCGGCCGAGAGTGAGATGCTCGCGGAAGCCTTCCCAGGCGACTGGCTACTTTTAGGTGCATCGAGTAAAGTTTTTACCTAATTTTGGTAAAAACAAACTCATCAAACCTATGAGTGAGAGCGACCGCAATGTCGTGTGTAATTTTATATTTTCCTCCTACTTTATTGCGACAATAATTAGCGAACCAACTGTGGGCACGTGCCGGCGATCCGTAAAAGCGGGAGCCACTGGGCCACCAAATTTTGGGTTAAAATTGGAAAACTTTTGTCATCTCGACTGCACGACTGACCGTAACATCGGCTGCACACTATCTTCAGCGAGGGCGGCCAAAGAGCGCCGGCTGGAAATTTTGAGCACGGTTTCAACATCGCAACCTGTGGCCACAACGCCGCCAGCAGTCGTTAAACTTTATGGTGACAGATGCAATATCTTTGTTCTGGGTTCTTTCTTAAATCGTATTTTAAGTGACAATTTTGTGTGTGAAGTAGCATGGTGTGATGCGGTTGAGCACTTGTTGCACCGTATGTCTTTGAACGTCACAATTGGCCCAACATTTAGGACTTTGAATTAATTCTTGCGGTTTAATTACAGCAACAAAACATATGACTACTTTAACGAGGAGCTTTTGTCCGTCGTTAACTGCTACTTTCTCCCATCAGGTACTATAACTCCCGGATTCTATGTCGATAGATCCTTCCTTAGAAGCGACCCAATCAGAGAGCCCTTCTTCAATCGAAGTGAACCACTGTGCTACCAAATTGTTCCTCATGCAACGGAACAAGCTGTCAAACACATATTTCAACAACAAAAAATTGTAACATTTAGTGTGTAATCTATTGTAAAACCGCAAGAGTTAATTCAAAGTCGCAATAGTAAAGCTACATCAAAAGTATGTTACGAAAACACCTTCGACAGAGCGATTTAAAAATCTCACCCAATATGTTTCCCCCATTTTTCAGCGCGATAATATGAGCGACCTTCTTCCAATCCGCAGAACATTTTGTGTGTAAAATTATTTTTCGGTTTTATATACCTTATGATTTTACGGCTGAGCTCGCTGATACCCGCTAAAAGCATTAGACCATCAATTATCATTCCCCCTATAAGAGCTTTTCCTCGGGCATGCTCTCAACTCGTCCTGTTCCCCATTGTTTTGTTTTTTTTCATGAGAAAGCCGCAGATAAATATTGAAGATGCGAACGATTTCGGTGATATTTTGGAAAGGAAAAGATGTCAAAACTAGGCCTTAAAAGAGGTGTGAAAATGTGTCGAAAACTATTCATTTGAAAAAATGGAAACTTTTCAAACACATGCCGCCAGAGATCGATGTAAGACCGGACGATCCGGACCACATTTCATATTAACGAACGCCAAAAAACTCCAAGCGGTGGGCGAAACTCCCCGGACAGTTTACCTGGGATGCAAGGAATGTACAATTTTTTATCGTTACATCTCTAGAACCGGCAAACCCCAGTGAGACTTGGCCGGCCGCCACGCCACGTCTGTCTGCCATCTCCGATCGGGTTCGTGCGAGGGATGTGGACTGCAAATTTCATTATCACACTGATTGACACATTCCATTTCGCCCGACCGGCGACGCCATTCCGGGCCGTGCCATGGGAAACGGAAGTGGCCCTCGAGAAGGACGTGACGAGAGCCACCGAGTGGACGCGTGCAAAAGTTTGACATGAGCCTGATTACGAGCGACAATTGTCGAGGCCCCCTGGTAGAGCCAGTGGTCACGCCAGTGATTGACTCATTAATTCAATCATTGCGCCGAAAAACTTTAGTGACAACTACTATGCCATCGACGCGCCGGGACGCAACATAGGAGCGATCGTGGCCCCGGACCGGAACACTAGAGCGACCCGTCAGTACAATAAATCATGTCCGATAGAGACGTAAACGGAAAATATTATCCGGCGACCGTACGACCTCTCTGGCGGATCGAGAAAAGTAATGCGCTCCTGGGCCATCGACGTCGGCGTAGGAGCCACGGAACGCACTGGAACCGGAACGAAGGGCAAGCATATAAATAAATATTGCCCCAATCGACTTACCAGCGGACGACGAGTTGCTTCCGGTTTGATCGTTGCAGTAACGGCCGAGAAAGAAAGAGTTCCGCATACACGTTGGTGCCTCGGCAATATGTGTTTCGCTGCTCCGAAGCTTCCACTGGGTGACCGACCGGCCATGAATCATCGTAGCAACTGTCAACGCGATCACCAAGACGCTTCGGATAAAGTCACCGCATGCTCCGATTGGATGTGCTTCTTTGCTTGCTGCTCAACGCGATGCCTGGCCTTGGGTAACGACGGCCAATTCAATAACCGAAGGGGTTCACGCTTGATTTAATACTAATTGTGACGGCCATTATTTTTACCAAGAACTCACCGAGTTTAACTTTAGAATGCACACACAATACTTTCATATTGATTCACCGGTCAATTTCGGTTCAATATCCAGCAAATTACCTTTTCATATGTACCGATTCAGGCCCCCCTTTCCGGAATATGGACCATTGCGCCGGACGAAATCTTCTCGTTACACAGAAACCGAAGCAGAAATCATCGCAATCCGACTTCGGGGTCTGCCCAAAACCCCAAAGAAAATATTATCTTAAACCGAGCAATTCAGGATGGGGTTAGGCAAGTTTCCCAAAACGGCGACGACGGCAACCAGGGCACTACACTGCTCGATCGAGAGCTATGAAATATGTATTTCTTATGAAATATTTATTTCCGTTCGCTCGTTCATCCTTCGTTCACGCATCAACGGGCGGAACTGGGCGGCGGCAGCCGGCCGTGTCAAACGCAGCGAGAACGTGGCGTTTAATATATTTTATCTGAATTTTTATGTTTATAGATTGGCTTATTTTATTCATGGCTGAGCATTGATTTATGAACCGATAACCGATCGCGTCTCGTGTGAAATACCGCGCACAGGAAGTGGACTTTTTTGAGGCTGTCCCTCTATTTTGTGTGAGGCTTCCCCGACTTCCTGGAAGGGTGAGCACTTGACTGATGCATCGTCACAGCCCCCCCGCGCGATAGTCAACTCTGAAGGTTGACAAGAATTGCAAAAGACATGAAAACTCTTCAAGCTGCAAGCTATCCTAAAAGTCTTGAAGCTACTTAGCTTGGTACCGAACGCAACGAACGCAGCCACTCGCCTACTATCAATTCGCCGAGGGTTGCCAATGATCCTTGCAGTTGCAGCACGCCATGACACCGACAAAGTACGTCATTAATGTCGCAGAATACTTCGTTACGCTGCCAACTTTACATGCTCTCCGTGTGTCTCCGATACTTGGCGAACGAGCAGCGAATTTATCACCAACTCGAAACCAATATGGTCGACTTCTTTCTCAACACGACGAGGCTAATGCACTCGTGACGTGTCGCCGCGTTTCGACTACGAACTAGCGGCGTACTTTTGCAGTTGAAGTGAGCGAGTTTCCAGTGCGATGTAAAACATCTGCCGGCACCGTGCACGTGTGCAGTCGAAGAGTGCAAAACTTTTGTTATCATCTTATCGCAATTTAACAGATGCAAGGATCCACCGAGCGTCTCGTCAAGTCGTGTCGCTCCCCGCCCCCGCGGCTTAACTTTCAACGACGGGTTCCGTTTACTTTCGTCACCAAAAGCCACCGGCACGCGAATGGCAAATTTATTGCCAATAGTTTCGACACACTCGGCACGCTATCGGTTTTTGTGAATTCTCGCAACATTTGGCTTCCCTCCGCGTCGGCATCCGCGTATCCACGGGAAACCCGGTACGGAACGACCGTGTTCGATTTGTCACCCGGAACGGTACCCCGGGTACCGCGTGGCGCACCCGAGCAAGTGTCACCGGCTGTCGAAAAACGAATTTACATCATCATCAAGCATCAAGCACGGTGGTGAGTCGAAGAACAATACATATGTTGCACTTCTCGTCTGCGCGCCAGCATGCAGCGAACCGTGCGAACCGTTCCGTTCGGCTCTTGTAGTTTGTTTCCTTTCCCAAAGCTGCCACTGCTGCTGTTGCTGCAAAACATGTGTTGCAAATGTTTTTCCATCGAGCATTCCCAGCGGGCGTAACGCATGGAAGTACTTTCCGGGTGGTTGCATTTAGCATAACAACATACTTTCCAGGCGACCCGCACGCCCCGTGGGGTCCGAGACTTAATGTAATGGAACATCAAAATACGGGAAAAAACAACGCCGACTTACTCAGTGCCCAGGTTGGGTGTCCTTTAGGCCCTGAACACACACACATGCGCGCGCAATGATTGACCAGCATTCATCAACGGCAACTACCGTCCGTAGGATGCGATGGTTCATTTTGGCGTGTACGATGGCATCGGATTGTTACGACTTCCCTCGTTCATCCGACATTCATCCGAAGAATTGGAACTACGATCTCGATGCATCCATCGACATCGGAGATCCATAACTTCTAATACCGATAACTTTTCCATTCCGTGCCGGTCGCCGAACGAATCTATCGGCCGAAAGGAACTCGCCCGAAATTGGTAAACTAATTTCCAGTCCAGGTCCAGGATGGTGGCTCTCGAATGCCCACAACACCCGTGCGTCGTTGGTTGCGGTGTTTACTTTGATGTTGCGAAAAGTGATTGGGTGGGCTAGAAGTTTTCTTCTCCAAAAGGGAGTTCGTTGAGCAACCATTCTCCTCCAACACACGCACACACACACGGTAGCGAATGGTGATCAGAAGTTACGAAAAATTTCAAGTTATTTGGGATTCAATCAGACAAATTATCAGACATGCGCTGGGAGCGAGTTATTGAAAGCGAAGCGTAAAGTTGCGCGTTCCCCAGCAAGTTCCCATCATTACTACTTTTTCCGGCTAGTTTGCAACATTTTACGTACATTGCAAAATTTTGCTCACAAAGTGTTGCATTGCCGCCGAAACGTCAACTCTGATCAATATTTGGGACTTTATTTTAATTGCAAATAGTAGATGTTTTGAGTTCGTCAGTGATGTGATTTAAATTACGCGATGAAAAATGAACAATTAAAGTTGTATTTTGTAATCCTTTTATGTGTGTTTTCTTTAGCAAACAAATGTGCGTTTGTTTGCAGGCAATCCGAAGAAGACTTTCGCGGAATTTTCCCAACAACTCCACTATCGGAAAAAAACATTCTAAAATTTTCACACAAAACCGGGTGCGATGCACTTTCGCGGACCATCGCGGTGGGGTTAGTGACACTTTGTGAGACGCCCGTGTGTCGCACCTGAAGACAACCCCAACACACCACCACCTCCGGGTGGTGCGTTATTATTGGAATTAATTTGCACATCACTTACACGGACATTACCATAATTGATTGTCATTTTAATTACCCACACCGGTCAACGGCGACGGCGGTGATGACGACGAAGGAACAAAGTCACTTCATTGGGCGTTCGCGCCCACGGATACAACCGAGCCGCCCGCAGGATGGTTTACCGTGCTGTGGCATCGTTCATTCGCAGCTACCATGTTATCCATGAGCAACGGCCTGACCAATGGGCTTCGCTACATCATCATCATCATCATCATCGCCACGATGCCATCGGCAGTGCGATTGCACCGTATCTGCCTACGATGATGTACTGTGTAATGGCACGGCCGATACACCACGTGTGCTGGATTCGAGCAAAGCACTCACCAGGACCGCGTGTCACGTTCGATGTCGCTGTGTCTCCTGTGCGGTCGGACTTTCCCTGTTCTTTTTTGTTTGCTACCAAAGATTAATTGAGTCGGCAATGTGAAGCAATGTTTGTCCGTAGGTCGCAGAATCGCGTCCGTTGTAGGCTTAATTTTAAACCGAACTCTCTTGAGGCCTGGGGGCCCTGAGCTATCAGAGCAAGGTTGTGCGTTTAAAACGTAATGTGCTCGTAATGTCTTCACTTCAGCTGCAAATACTTGCGCATCACTCACGGGCGTAATCTTTTTTTCCTTCGCGGAAACCAATGATATGTTGCCAGGGAACTGTCCTTCAGATTCTCCGGAGCCGATTATTTCCGGGCAAGTAATTAACTGAGCACCGTAAAGTATTCAGGTTCTATTTTTTACGCATACCCGGCCACTCCGCCCGGCCATTGGAGCCCCGAACAAATGGTTTAATCCACGCCGGAAGGCATTTTTTCCCGTGAAACCTCCATAATCCTTCACGCAGCGGAACGCGTGAGCGAGACACTTTGCGTGGTGCTTTCCTTTTCCCGCAGCAAACTCGGACCGGGACCGGAAGTACGGTGGGCAAGCTTACGATCCAATCCCTTCACCAAACGGTCACAAGAGCATCGGGAGACTGAATCGGGATGATTTTTTCGTTTGTCTTTTGTTTACTCAACCATCGACGAAGGGTGTAAGCGAAGGGATCACTTTGGGAGAATGTTAATTATATCCTACTTAAAGTTCCGCTTTCCCTTCCGAAATTCTTCAGTTGCGCTTTTTTGCTCTGCTTCTACTTATTTTCCCTCACGGTCTACGGTGACTTATGGAGATTACTTCCCAGCGGACTCGCCCCACTGCTTGGCGTTCGAGCAAAATTCGAGCGTCCTCGTCTAATGCGTCCATCATTAGTTGGATCCTTTCGGTGCACGGATTTGCAGGCTGCCCGTCGCTGAGCTGCTGCTCAAACACAATTTAAAAATAATTCCAGCTGCAAACAGCAGCAGCAGCAACGGCTGCGACTGGTCAGCTGGGCTGCGCAAGCAACCGCAATCCACGCCACGCCAAAAAAAGGGAATGTAAATAGTAATAAAATACAAAATCCAATCGAAAGGCAAGGTGACTTCCACCGAAGCCCCGCGCACGGATGGCAATGGCACCCGGTTCTTGGCCGCAGCCAAAAAAAAAAGGTCCTTGGTCCCGTGGGTCCGCCAAAGTTCCGTTCCGTCTTTCGCGGCCGGCAGCGGCCCAAAAACAGTGCAAAGGCCAAATGTTGGGCAGGAAAGTCGGAACTCTCGGAACTGTCGGAACACCGCAAAAGAAAAAACGGCTGCCCAATAACAAGCATAAAACATGTTACGGCAGCTCGGGGAGCCTGGCGCGTAAGCAATCGACTCCTTCGGCTCTCGCCCGCGGTGCCGCCGTTGTAACGACAACTTAACAACCGCGCGACATGCGATTTGCCAATACTCATAAAACAAACTGATTTAACTCGAACGGAGCGAAAATCTGTATTATTCTTTCCATTTCAACGACGTTTTCTTTGCTACTTTGGCGGGCGGGCTCTTTGGCCCCTAGTTCTTTTTGCCAGCCCCAGACGGGTATGTTCGATCGTCCGATGGTTTCGTTCATGCTTTTTACCATCTCTCTCTCTCTTGCAGTCTCGGCCACTCTCTATTGGCCACAAAACTCGTTGAAACTATTGTTTTATAGTACACATGCTGTTTGGCACCTTCCCTAATACAAACCTCGCCCTATCGCTCGGTCACTCTCTCGCTGACGCTCTGTCTTTCTCAGACTCGGCATCAGAGAAGTTGTAGCGTTGAAATTTGAAACATGGCGCCGACCAAGAGCGCACCTCCCGGTTCCCGGTACGTTTTATTTTTAATCTTTAATGCGCGAAACTTTGGCTAAAAACCTTTTCTTCGCATGTAAAGTTCCGTCCGTCGGCGAAGGATCAGCACGGGCAACGCAAAAAACGAAGCCCCGGTCGGATCGGTGAACTTCGAACTTTTTGCCGGCTGCAACTACAACTTTACCTTCGGCTCACCGGAGTTGAGCTGCCGGGCCGGGCCGGAGAGTTGTTAATTTTAATGCACGATTTTACGATAACGGTCGAACGGTCGAAGGGACTGTTTTTTTCTTCAGATCGACCGCCCCCCGAGAAGGCGTTTGTTCCGTTACAGGGCTTGAGCTTTAACGCTGGATGATACCACCTTAATCTGTTGGCTAATTTTGCACGGGCACTTTTTACAACCGCTATCGGTGTGTTTTAAATTTACTACCAATCGCTAGTGGCGACCATTCGGGTGAATCGATGGCCAACACGATGCCGGCAACTAAATAGTAAATCCACACAATCTACAACCAACCGAGCTGCTGCCGGCTGCCAAGATGGCCCCCCGCGGCGTTCAAACAGCTCCCGCAAGACTGTCCCCGGGCCCCGGGACAGTCGTAAGTCAGGCGGGAGCAACTCGCCCGACTTTCGCCCGAAACAAAAGCACCCCGCCAAGGGCCCCGACGGCGGCCAGTCGTAAAACAACTTTATCCCAAATCAACCGCCCTCCGTGTGTCTCACCTGTCCGGAGGGTGGTGAGCAGGGGGGAGATCGGTGCCACGGTGCCAAGAAAACCCGGCGGAGTGTTTGGCGAGCTTGGTTTTATCGCCCCAAACGCCACGTGGGCGGTCGACCGAGACGACCGAGACACGCCAGAGCATAATTGAATATCGGATATATTGGCTCGGAACGCTCCGGCCCGGTGTTTGGTCGGTGTTGGTCGTGTCGAATGGTCGCTGATACAAATCCGACATAATAACAAAATCAAATATTAAAATCATTTTCCGATTTCGTTTTGCGCACGAGTGTGGCGCCGACCGACGCCGGGCGCTAACGATGTTGTTCGCTTTGCTTACGATTTGCTTTACTTTGGTGGAAAGGTACAGACGGGCTTTCGATAGCATTCGGTAGGGGTAATCAAGTGACAATGAGGTTTTTTTTTTTGTTAACGGGAAACGTTCATTAGTAGTTGGAAAAATGAGTCACTTTCGAATGAGTTTAACTGATTAAACAATGCTTCTAGTGAGAGAATGTAAAATTTAAACAGATATAGAAAATATGATAAACAAACTTCGAGAGTAAATAAGTGTAACGTGGCAATTTTTCCCCGGGGGGAGATTAGTAAGGAAACGAATCATTCAATGACGAATCATCAAACGAATGAAGAAATAAGGAGAATTTTTATGCTAACACTTTGACATTTTTAACCAGCACAACTTTCGAACCTATTCTCAATACCCCAAAAACTGCTAAACTAATTAAAATCACAGTACAGGTATAATGGAGAACATATACGTTAAGGTACAATAACCTAGTGATTAAATAAAACCAAAGGATCCCATTATTATCCTGCTCAGTTGAATGAAACCAACTTTCGCCCAATGGCACCGTCGCAACAGGGCAACCCCTAATCAGCCAACCTCGCCAGCTGGAAAACAAAAGATCACTACATTCAGACGATCGCAACAATGCGCCAAAAGTACAACGACGCAAAACAATCAACAACACAGGAAATTCAGTGCGCTGGGCGGCGGCCATGCCATGCGGTGTGGCTCTACCGAAAGGATTAAGGCACTGCCGGATTGAAATTAAGCTGACACTTTATGTTGCCGCTTCACCAGCCAGCCAGCCGCGATCCATATTTCCGTATTGGTAAGCTAAACAATAATCCGACCCAATAATCCGACGGTAAGCGGACCAAATTCCCCTTCTGGACCAGAACTCTGGTCTCACACTCATTCTGTCGTCGTCGGTCGAGCGGGGCCGAAATTCCGAAAAATCTCCACTGTCTTGCAGGATACCGGAACAACAAGGAGCCCCGGCACACACGGTCAACCGAGAGGATACCGCCAACAATGCTGGCCTCCCGTGTGTATTGTTTCACGTTCCGTTATGCTATTATACGGCGTCGTCCGCTCCGTTTGCGAATTGCATTCCCACATCCCAATAACACTAAGTGGCCCTTCTCGCCGCTGCTTCGGGGCTCGGTGCCTGGTGCTTGGCTCTCGGGACCATTTGCCGCTGCTGCGTTATCGCCGGTGGCCCCCATCTTCCCAACGCCAACGATCCTGATTAATCCGTTGGTGATTTAAACATTTTCGTCCGCGTCGTTCTTGTTCTGTTTTCGTCCCAACTTTTTCACCACTTGCCAGCTCCACCGACATGACACTTACATTCGGTCCTCCGTCAACGTCGGTCAGCGCGAGCTGCAGCAGCGCGCATCCTTCTCGGTCTCCAAATCCCCCCCGGGCCCGTGGCACGCTGAAGGATGCTGGTTTTTTTTTTGTGCCAAGTCTGTCTCCATTTTGTGTCCGGCGGCCCGGCACTGCGCTGAGCTCAATCCTTTCCTTTCTTTTTGGGGTTTGACCGGTTTTTTTTTGTTTTGTTACATCCGCGTCGGGGTGCGCCCGGCAGCCCGGCAGTTTCCAGCTCAAAGCACGGCTTAATGAGCGCGGGGCTAAGATTGAATAATTCATGCCTTCATTCCCGCAGATTTCCATTTGAGATTAAATTGTGATGAAGATAAAATATTTAAATTCATCTAAATTTATTCCACTAAAATCCCTGCACACCGGAACCGGCGGTGGTGCGGAGCGAGAAATGAGAAATAAATAGCGCCCTCGGAGCCGGAAGTTGCAGCGGCACCAGCAGCAGCAGCAGCCGTCGCAGCAACAGCGCCCAACGCCCATTGAGCCAAGAATGATTCAACACCTTCGCTAACTCCTTGATGGACTGCAGCCCAGCTTGGCCGGCCGCTTGTCACTAACAAACTAAGCTGCAAGTCGACTCGCTCTCTCTCCCTCTTTCTATCCCTCAGGAGCTTCAGTTCCCGCGAGGACCGTGCCGCGTGACTACATGAAACTCATTTGAAATTCCCTCGTCGCAGCGTCGTCGCCGTTGGCTGGGGAGCAGATTTTTGATGAACGTTTAATGTGGTGGCGTATCCGAGTCATGCATATCTCGTGTTAACTGTCCATCTACCGACCGCCGGCGGGAAGCCACCGTCGGGTTGGGTCGCGAAAAGCGGCCAAAGCTCTTCGCTTACCTTTTACCTTCGTGCGCGTGACACGCTCCGTGGACCCTTTAGCTTTGAAGCCGTTCCTTCGCTTGGACCAGCATCGTCGCCGCGTCGCATCGCGTCGGTAAAAGTTTTTGGTCCATTTTTTGTCCCCGGTTCCTCACCCACGTCCTTCCCCTCGGCGTTCCTATCCCGCTTGGCACCCTTGCGGAACGACAAACGCAACCGGATCCGTTGCGCTGGGTTGAGTCCGGTGGTTTCCTTCGTCTTCGTTCTTTTCTTTTTGGCCCGTGGGTGTTTATCCTTAACTCTCTGCGTTCCAAATCCAAACCGATGGTCCCAGGTGGCACACAGTGACAGAGCGAGAGAAAAAGAGAGAGAGAACAGTCCGTAACGGTGGGTGGATTTTTTGATCATAAAAGTTTCATGACCACCACCGGGGCCACCAGAAGGGCTTCCCTATTGCCCGTCAGCAACTTGTCAGATGACGCAGTCCTTTGTCCGGAAGATCGCCGAATCGGCGAAGGTGATTGAAGGTAAGCAACAACCGGACCGCTATTACGGAATATTTAAGTTCACTAAGCTCCCTCCCACCATGCTCAGCATATTCGGAGTTTTCCGACGTAATTTATGTGGCTTTCTTGCTTCGATTGTCCTCTTTCGTTCGCCAGCTCTGCAGTGGGAAGCGTTTTCGCTCATTTGAATTCTCCGTTCACAATTTTTATTCATTTTTTAAACTCCCACTGACCACTTACATTTCTCTTTATCAAAAAACTTTTATGATGGTTCTGCGATAAACCCCCTTTTGAGTAGTTTTACTGTATTACTGTATTAATTATATAGACTGCCATCGATTTACCAGAGAATAATGAGATAAAACCAATCGATTTTAATTAGTCATCCCGACGGGTATACTACGGGTACAGTCGAGTATACTACGGGCCAAAAGGAAACTAATTATTCTTTTAAATTAAATTTTTCCATCACTTACTGGAAACTTTATTGGGATTCGGCAAAAACTAAAACCGTCACCAAACGCGCAGTGGCCGGCACCGGCACAGGCACAAAAGTGTGCCAATTTGCATTGTCACTGGATGGATCAGTTCCGGACCAAAGAAAAACGAGCGGCCACACAACTCTTCCACTTTGAACACAACCACACAGACCGTTTTGATCACTTTCATAATGAGTAAAGTTCCGCTAAAGCTAACTCATCGTACTCGGAGTCCGATACCAGAAACCCAAAAATCATCAAAAAACTTCAATGCGCCGACGTTCGGACGAGTCGAATATGAAACGTCCATTCCACGAGTGCGATACTCATTACTTCTCGCAGTCAATGTCACCCTTTTTCTTCTGCTCAAAACGAGTTTAATGCACCAAAATTAGCCACAATCCGAGCCGATTACGGGCACGGGTCCTCCGAAAGCTCTCCACAGCGAGTCGTCGCCATGTAAGGATTTGTCCACCCAGAGAGCAGAGCCGGATGACCGGAAAGCCACCCTTTAAGCCGATGGCTAACTGGAGTGGAAAGCTGCTGGCCAGCGAGCCTACGCCGCAGTCCGACAGATGACTTGCAGCGTCCGGAATTCCCATGGGGCGGTGGTGGACCCACGGACCCAAACCGTCCTCAGACACCAAAACGAAAGCAGCGAGAGAGCAGCGCACCAAACGAACCATAAATCCTTGCCGCTGGGTGCTGTACTGGCCACTGGTCACGGACACAGCAAGGACACGGCTTCTGGTCCACGCCCGACATACGGACTCAACTTTTGTGCGCTGCGCTCCGCTTCAGTGGGCCCACGCCGGGCCGGACTCCAACGGAGAAGCGTACCTACGAGGGCTAATGTAACGAACATGTAACGAATCTTGCTTCCTGCCCCGACGGCATCACCAGGGTGGGTGTCGGTCCGGAGAAGGGGAGTGTGTTGACTCCGACACCCGTTGCGCCGTTTTTTTGGGCCTCCGGAAACCGTACGGCCTACGGCACCATCCCTCACACGCATCCATTACACCCGCAAGTTTGGGAGCGCGCGCGCGAGAGTGAGCTTTAACTTGATTTAAGGATCCTGCCCTGCGTCTTCCTCTGTGTGCCGTCCAGCACTAGAGGTCGGAGAAACCGGACAGAAGATAAGTTTCACGCGGACACGGTCGTAAATAAAATTAACACTTCATACACATTTATTATTAACGAATGTTGGTCTCGTAAAAGTTTACGAGAAGCAGCGCATGCTGCATGGTTTGACAAAGTAACGGGCCCCCGGTAGCCCGCTGAGGGCCCTTCTTCGTGTGGCCACCGCAACAAATCAGAACCTGAAACAATCGGATAATCGGGTTTTGACTCAACGCCAGCGGCCGTCGTTGAGTTTCTATACAAAATCGACCAACTTAACGAGACTTCCAAAGATCTGGAGAAAGAGGTTCGTTCCAAGTCTTGGATTCGTGTGTTCGTTTGATTAATCACTCACTGCGTCACTGCGATGCACTCCGAGGCCGAGTGATGAAAAATGCAGGGTCAAAAATTAGGGCCCAACATTAATCATACTTACAACGGCCATTTGCGGCCACCACGGCCAAGGACTGCCGGACGTCATCGACATCAAGGTAGAACAGATCATCGGAACCGCGGATGGGAACATCGTTTAACTTCCCATCATGGTCACAGACACACAGTTCCAGTTCCATCCATCATCATTGTGTCATCATTAAAATTATGTCAATCAAGCTGGCACACGCCTCCAACAGAGCCCCAACTGGACGACCGCCCGGATGGACATTTGTGGGCCAGCCGTTTTGTGGCCACCGTCGAGCTCCACAAGTAGCCTCTGGACCCAGGACTGGGCCCCTTTTCTCACGTTCGCTCAGTCGTAACGTAAATGTCTGCAGACGGTGCCGCGAACCGGTTGGAGACTGTGTCTCTCTTCGCAAAAAGCTCGTCCTTACAAAATACGCAAAGATACAGATTTCTCCGAAAATCCTACCCGAATATCTGGACCAAATGCGTGTGTGTGTGCTGGCGGTGGATTCCAGGAAGCCTATTTTTTTGCACTCACACGAGTCACGACAAATGACTTACTTCACACGAAATGGACGTATTTTGATCCATGTTTTGACGTGGCTCACTCCCGGCCCTCGAACTAAGACTAAGAAAAGAAAGCTTTAGCTTTGTAACGTTCGGCAAACACGTACCTTTGACGTACCTTTCTGGAGAGCCCGGGCCCAAGAACGGAACGTAATGTCTAATGCGTCCCGATACCGACACCAGAGCCACCTCCACGAGAGTTCCGGAATCCAATTCCGCCGCAGAGCGCTCCGGAGGATAATTCAATTCCTGTCGGCAGTGGAACCGGCAGCAGCGGGGCCTGGTCGGGTCCTTCAGGGATTAACATTCAAAGTGCTATATTTACTCGCACTCCACCTCGTGTGCCACTTCATCTTCAACCCGTTCGACGTGTGGCCTCCAAAAACATAAGACGGAAAGTTTCCGATTTTTTCCCTCGTGCAAAATCGCACTCCAGCGCCGCGCGGTACCGATGTTCCGAGGTACCGCTGCTAAATGCTTTATTATGGGCTTTGATAGGCCGACCAAGCATCGGGTTTGCCTCCGTCTACAGCCGGGAAAACTTTCTGTTGCCGGGAAAACGGGAAATCTTCCGCTGGAACCCGAAAGTTTATCATGCTCGAGCTGTGCCTTACAACATTGCATACGCTGCTACGTCGAAGGTACGGCCATGCCATAAGATACCTAATTTTTGTGTGGAAATGAATCTTAGAATAAATACCGATCTCAAGTGCAGTGGCTGCAAATTGCATTCCACTGCTCTTTTGTGTGTGTGTGCCATTCGGCTAGCTAGTTTGTGGTTCATTCGGGTCGGTTAGTTGGAACTGATGGCCGAACCAGCATTCCGGGGAACACACGGAGGAACTTTTTGTTCGTGGTAGACAATTTATTGGACAAAACAGTTTACGGCTAAACGCGAACAGAACTAAGACGCTTGTTCACTCCCCTTCTTCCTCGCTTTCTTTCTTTGTCTCTCTCTCTCTCTATTTATGCCATTTTTAATTATTTTTGGTCCCTTTTTATTCCGTTTGAAAAGACCAAAACCCGCTCAGACCATTTGCTCTATCGAGTATAGACACATATTCGAACACTAATTCACACGTTATCTAATGTCAAAGAATGTGAAAGCAAAGTTGACGACATTCAAGCAACAAACAGACTCCAAAAAGACAAAAGGAACTAAAATATGCCCCGTACAATAAGTCGTCTTGAGTCAGAAAAATAAAGGAAGCATTAACCATTCGATATCTTGGTAGCTTAACCGTTCCTCAAATGCATTTGGGGCAGCGCCCAAAACCGCACGGAGGGAACGGTCAAACGGAGAAGTTAAAACCACATTCTGACGAAACCGACCTATCTTGTTAAACCTATGAAGAACCTTGAAGGGTGTCACAGCTCAGAAAAGGAGTCGCTGGCATGAAGTCCGGATGGAAAGAAGATCACCGAAACCCAGAACACGCGAGATGCATTGTTGGGTTGCGTCTTAAAATACGGCCTACGACCAAAGGGATGGAACGAACTCCGTGGAATTTATAATTGGCGGATATGCAAATGCTGATTTCGAAAGTTTGGTCTGCTCAAACCGCGGAATTGGCATCGTACTTAAAATAAGAACCGGAAAATCAACTTAAGGAGATGAGTTTGTTTGAGATGAGGCGATGAGTTTTGAGGTGTTCACGTTTTTCAATTTTTGATACTTGGGGTTCCACGAAAATTGACGTGGTGAAAGATTTTAAAAGTTCGAGTTGATAAACAAGTAAACACCATTTTGGTTAATTAATAAAAGACCCCTAGGGGGAACTTTGCTCGCTTGCAAGACGAAAGGCAAGCTTCCTGAGCCAAGATGTCTATCTTTTTTTATATTAAAAACCCTTACACATTACACATCACCAGAGCTTATGTTCTGGGGGATTGATGTTTAGTACAAAAATTTAATAGAACAACTGTAGCATGTGACCGACTCAAGTTAGACGACCCCGAGAGTATGTTGGATAGCAAATTCTCTTGTGCCCAAACTATGCTGGACCAAAATCCTTAATCGGGTCTAAATTTGCGCCTGGCTTTCAGCAAGATGGTACTGTAGGGTCTATCTATAAGTATAGTTTCTCAGTATTTCACTTTACTCAGAATCGACCGAAAAAACAAATCTCTTTCAAAAACCAATGCCGTCGAATGTGTACGAGACGGTCCATCAGAGAAAGTCCGTTACATAAGGACCATAATTTCGTGTGTTGAAAATCTGTTCCACAACCCCGGCTAAGAGTCGGTACAACAAAGTTCCAGTTCCGCCCACACCCCGGACCAACTGTAGGCGTTTGAAAGATGTCCAAATAAAACTGCACAAATTTAGAGCGGGTGTCTTGGGTGTCCCCGCCGACTTCCAGCAGCCGGCCAGCGAAACATCAGCATGACGACGATGTTTGCAGGAACAAAAACGATAGAGAAAAACCCGCCAAAACCAAAGGCTCAATTTTCGAGCGACGATGATGGTTGCGCTGGCGCTACTTAGGGCCTATCCCGGAGATGATGATTCTCCGGGCCGGCCGATGGATGGTAGGCGGGCGGTGACGCGGCCCAAAACATGTGTGAAAATAACTTTCCACCTAAGCCCCGGGACCCCGATATGAAGTTTCCCGGTCGCTGTTTGGTGTGCTTTCTTCCATTTCGGGGTTTTTGGTTTTTTTTTTCCTAATGCTGCCCTGGACCTCTTTGGGTTCCGGCTCCGGTGCAGAAGGTGGGATTTGGGCGAACCAAACACACACAAAAAACGACCATTGTGCGGTTTGCCCGATCATGCTCCGCGACTTCGCCCATTGATCGTCCACCACCCGGCTGCTAAGCCGCAGAGCAAATAAAAGCTTTTCCGGGCCCGGGATCACGGGTCGTGCGCAGTCCGAGCGGAAGTGACCCGGGTCACAATTTATCTATTTTTAAAAGTGAATCCCCTGATCCTTCCAGTTTTGGACGGGGCCGCCCTTTGGGTGGATTGTTTTCTTTTTCTTCTTCATCTTCTTCAATCCGCTTCGGTCCCTCCACGGGGTTCCGACGTTTGCTCATTCACACCGGTCCGGGCCCGGTGCAGACCAGATGCACAAATCTGGAGATACCCCGCTCCAGCCGGAAAGCATCCCTTTCCAAGGGGGTGCCCGCGGTCTTATGAATCGAAGAGACTAACGATAAGCAACGGCCAACTGATAATCTATGGCGACACACTCGGAGCTGTCTGGCGCAAGAACCGGAGGGAGGCCAACAACGGAATGACGACGCCCTCATGCTGTTTATCATGCCGCGTTCGGGGATCCAGTGTCCGGTGTTCGGGAGTCACCAATCACTAACCAACCTTCCATCCCGGGGGACGGGCCTGCTGGCTGGTGGAAAATGATGAAAAATTTTCACCGATCCGACGGCCGCCCCATATCATTATGCACACCTCGAAGGCCAGAAAAACAGGCCAATAGCTACAAAAAAAATGTTGGCCCCTCCGGTTTGAAAATTGAAAAAAAAAGCACCCGCTCAAGGTGCCGCCGGCTTAGGTGGACCGATTTTATATATTAACCCGCAGCAGTCCGTTCCGTGCCCGGCCCGGCGGAACCTTATGGTGCGAGCGGACCCGGGATTGGGAAGGCCGCAAAATGTGGATATAAAATTCAATAAACATGCATCATAAAAGCACCGCAACCGTGCGGTTGTTTAAGGTAAACAGGGCCCCGGCGAAAATGTCTACTTTGGCTGTGTGACTCATCATCAATCACGCCGCGGCGGTCCGGTCCGGTCTGGCGTGTCCACGAGCCTGGTAAAAGTTCAGCAGTTTCATTTTCGGTTCGGGCCCCATATATGCTTGTGTGTGTGTGTGTGTGTGTGTGTGCGGGAGGCTCAGTGTCGGGTGTGGGGCGAAGCAATAAAGCCAAGACCCACACGTAATAAGGCCGCCAGCTAGTGGTAGCCGAGGATACTGAACCTAAATTGGCCGCTTCTGGGCATCCGGAATGAAGCACTGAGTCGGCCCCGGGGAAAGCCGAAAGCGTGTACCGAAGTTCAATTGAAGGTTGTCCAAACAGCTTAAAACGCCATAGGAACGCCATTGCAATTTTCCAGCCACTGGCAGGGCTGCCAGCAGCTCGACAAAGCAAAACTGATCCCTTCACTGACACATAAAGCAACGTCTGAACGGAAACTGACCTGAAGCCCCGGTATTGTCCAGAAACACGGAGAACAAACTCAACTAAACCGAAGCTAGATAAAATTCGTCGCAGTTGTCCGTTACACCGGCACTTGCCCTGGGCAGAAACTTTGCTCTGTAGCAAAAATTCTATAGAAAAATCCACCAACGGGCGCGGAGTCCCGAGTAAATTTTCTAAAGAAGCCCACGAGCCCATTGTTTCGCGGACCATGTTGTTGGGCCACGCGCAACCAAACCGCAACCGTGACCACTAAGACCAAAACAACCATCTCAGTTCGGGTTCGGGTTCTACAAAACCGTCCATCAATCCTAGCGGCAGTGTTGGTGGCGTCAACCTTCTTCAGTCTGTATTTCTCCCTGGCTCCCTGGCAAC
Organism: Anopheles cruzii; assembly: GCF_943734635.1. NCBI lineage: Eukaryota > Metazoa > Arthropoda > Insecta > Diptera > Culicidae > Anopheles > Anopheles cruzii. Next base: position 13,411,557 of record NC_069145.1, read on the forward strand.
ACTGTTGTCGCCGCTCGCTCGCCAATAGTTCACCTTTCCACTAGGCAGTCCAAAAGGCCGACCGGCTGAAGATGAACGACTTTTCATAATCACACACACGGTGCATGCTCCGCTCACACCCCGCCTCGAAACGCCCGGAAGTAACGAACGATCAAAGGCATCCTCGGCATCCAACCGAGCGCAGAGGTCACAACTCAGTTTCTGGCACCGGCCGGCCTGGCTCGGGTGAGAAAATGAAAATATAAGCATTCAAGCTTCGCTCATATTAAATCATAATACACCGGAGCGAAACCGTGAACGGGGGGGGGGGGTAGGTTTGCCGTGCCCCCGCCGGTTGGGCCGGTTTATGACCGCGGTCGTTCGGTGTGGTAAAAGTACGGAAAAAAGCAGCGCAAAAAGGCGGGCTCCACCGTCGGGTTCCATAGCTCATGCTAATGCAAACCCCGGAGCCACTGCTGGAAGCCGTTGAGGTCGCACCGATTTTTCGCCCCGGGTGGGTTGACTTTTTGGCTGCCTCGGCCCCGGAGTGTCCTTGACAACAAAACCACCGGTGGGTTGGGTTGGTGCTCGCTAAACGAATGTACTCGGCTGTACGGTGTGATAAGTTCAGGGAATAATTGCGAAGCCGGGTTTAAAACGGGCTCTACATGGGAATGCCGACACTAACGTCACATGGAATTGGTCTTTGTTCGCGGACTATGTTGCCCGCCGGGTGCTGCTTTCGTAGTCTAGCATCATGCCCTTCGAGCAGTTCATGATCCGATCCGTTGACGAACGTCTGGCGAAGTCTTGCGAGTCGCGTTTCCGCCAGTTTAGTGAACACAAAATTGGCCACGAAGATCGTTCCGCTCCTAACGGAGCACGCTTTTCCCCGGCAGTCGACCCGCTTTCTTAGCCCGATTAGACCTTGAGACTTGAGGCGCGGCGCACTTTTTTGACCCCGACGGGAGGCCAACATCACAGAGAAAGGTGACCCCTAAGGCGGACCCCTGAACCGTTTGCTGAAGTGCGAAAGTGTCATCACCTCGCCGACGACAACGTCGGTGAACCAGAGCCAGAGCCAGAGCCCTACGGGGAAATGATGTTTCCTTTACGGCCGTCGACGTCTGCGGCAGGACCTGGTGTCGGCCTCGCTCGCGTTGCGCCACGGGTTTGCGCCGGGTTGCTCGGCGACAAGAAAACTTTATATTTCGGCGACGGCGGCGAATCACGCCGCCGTTTTATGGCTGCCCAGAGTCCCCCAGCCGTTGCCAGGGTGTCACGATGTGGGCCGAGGCCGAGGCTGTAGCGCTTCTGCACTTCCCCTTCTGCTATTTACGATGCTTATTCAATTTTTTTCTCCCCGGCAGCCCATCCCGTACATCAAAAAGTATCACCCGGCGGCGTGGAAACTTTTGGGCGGAGAACAAATTGTCTTCGGTCCTCGGTGTGTCGGAAGGCGGAGAGAAAGAAAAATCTGTCCCGAGGTGTGTGTGTGATGTACCGAGCAGAAGGTGAGAGCAGCGTTTAATGCAGCACGCCTTTCCGCGAAGCTTACGGACGAGAATCAAATAAAACGGTGTATGAAACCAGGCGAGATGCGCAGTGTTGGCTGGATAAAACGTCTTTCTTGTAACATTGACACCCAAGATTCGGAAGTTTCCTAACCATATTTAAATAATTTTTGAGGTGAGTCCCAATGCGACAGTTCGGGGCAATCTATAATTAGTCTCTGGTTTTCTAGTGCGTGTAGTATTTCTTAGTGGCATCCTCAGCTTAATAAGCGATGCCTTTTGAAGTTCCAGTTCTAATAAATGATGGTCACAACTTCAAACACTTTTCAGCCACTCCAGCTCCGGTGCTAGCCAATCGCACGTACGCACTTACGCCACCGACAACTCACTCAAAAACTTGTGCCTTACAAACTTTTCACCGGCACTCCGGAAAAGGGGGGTTTTCCAGGACAGAGCGGCGATGAAATTTTGCACGGCGCACGGCGGGAGATCGAAATCGGAAACTGGTACACCTGTCGGAGGCCGGGGAAGCCCGGGGTACTGTCGGAAAAATTCCATGCCTGGTCCACGCGTAGGGCTGGACGTAGAGCTCAACCCAAAGCGCGCGCCCGCGATCTGCACTTCTTAAATTTACAAGAAAGAAATTAATTTCAAACCTCGGCCCGCGGCTCGCCGTCGGTGGACGTCTTCGCAGCGCGCAACCCACACCGCCTGGCCTACGGTTCCAATGATTTGCTGTCTTTCGATGTCGGAAGACGCCAAAGCCCCGGCTACGAATTACCGGTTCGTTAGCCGTTTATTTTCCTTTCCCCCGGGGACTTTTGGCATCGGTGGCCGGAGCCCGGGCCGACTCGGATCAAGGCGTCCCAAACGGTGGTGCCAGAAAACGAAGCCCAACCCGCCGCGGGAAAGCTCATTTCGGTGGCTCGCCCAAACTATGCGCCCATCGGAAATCGTCCAAACAACATTTAAAGCTTACGGATGGACCCCATCCCAATGGACCGACCGACGGCTCTTGGGGAATGAGCCGGGAACATTTTCTCGATGATGTCCTTCAGCCGAATTTGGCTGGGAAATTTGTTTTCTCCCTTTTGTTTCGCCGCAGCCCCGTTTTAAGTGAAATCCCTTTCAACGAAACTGGGAGAGCAAGAGAGAGAGAGAGAAAGAGAGAGTTCTGCAGATGCGATCCCACAGCAGCGAACCGATGGTCAATTGGTTCTAAAAGTAACTTCATGCCGAGCCCTTTACCATCAACCACTGCGGCGGAAAATAGCGATTTTCACAAATAGGAAACCAAACTGTATCGGGGACACGATCCTGTTGGGGATCTTCACTGGACGGCAGCCGAAGGACATGGATACACACAAACCGGGACCAGAAGGAGCAGTGCCTCGGTCCGGCTCGTTGTTTGGTGCCACCCTTTTCCAATTTACACAAACACCCGGCAGGAGCGCGAGTTTTCTTTTCAACAGGTTTTCCGACTATTTTTCCATCTCACCGTTTTCTTTTCCCCGTCAAATCCTTCTGCTTGCTGAAATGCACTCAAACACACACACACGCGCGAATACGAGCCAAGTGGATCCCAAGAGAGAGAGAGAGAGGGAGCAACCCTGCGCTGGGGTCACCGAAGGCCGGCTTTCTTTTGATGGGATGGAGTTTTCCTGTTCACCCACTCACCGGCCCACCGGATTCGATTTCCCGCACATACACAGCCACCCGCCAAGCGAGTTGGAGTGGCAAAAAATCACGGGGAAACTGCCAAGGAAAAGTTCCGCTTCCGATTTGTTTGGCCCCGGCCATCCGTAAGGTCCAACTTTGGCGACAACCTGTGTGTGCGGATTTTAAGTGCTTTTGATGGCCGAAACCTCCGGGATCCGAGCGGTAGCGAGCTTTTAAGGGTGGCTCTAGGACCCGCCGGGAGTCCGGCACTAATGGATGGTCTGATTATGGGCGGCACAATTGGGCGAGATGGGATTGTAACCGGGAGAGGACTTGATCTTACCTGGCCAAGCCATGCGGCTCGCTGATGGACGGTGGACGGTGCACTGAGCTGCACATCTTGCCTCACCGTAAGCCCGGATGAGCCCATTTGCACCTATTAGCTTCATTTAACTTTGACAGGATTCTTCACGACTTCGCGCTCCTCCTCGAGCAGCGGGTGGAATAGTTTCTTCGCTTGCTTCGATGAGACGATCGGGCTGACGATCCATCATCTCTCGGAATCAGCCAAAAGAGGATTGAAACGAAGCGAGAAAGTTCGACTAACGGCAATGAGAAAAGTCTTCTGATCAGCGAGCAGCAGTTTTACCTTTGATATTTACTTCAGGATGAAAGAAACAAGCACAGGCAGTCGACGACATGAAAGTAACAACATGAAAGAGAACAGTAACAACTACAACCGCCGTTCACTGCATTAACTAATCATAAAAAGTAACATTCTAATTTAAACAAAGTAGTGTTTCCAAGGGGGTTATTATTTCAATTACTACAACCTAAGACTCGGTTATCGACTTCGTTCAATAAAAGAAGTTATCACATATCAGGTCGACACATGTTCTGGCGCTCTTCCGGCTTCCGAGAGTAACATCGCACGCAATAGACAATTAATAAGAAAACAAATGCGTAACAAATCGAACCACAACTGGTCGCCTGAAGCCACCGACTCGACGCTCGACAAGAGCCCGACCCCACCAGCATAAGTAGATGGGAAAATAATGCTCTCAACATAACGCCCGCTAACCGGTGGAAGTCGCAAAAAGCGAACGCGGAAACAAGAAAAATGGGCGGCAACAACAAAACGACGTTCACGTGGACTCACTGCCCCCTGCTCACACACACACACACCGGGGCAGCGAGGAGATAGTGGAAATACTTGTTAAGTAAATTGTACCATGAATAAGTAATCCACTCGCCGGAATAATATGCCTACCCGGCTCTATCCTGGGACGGAGCTGCTCCGCTTCGAGTTGCCGTGAGACAGGCGCGCGCCGTGATAACGCGGGAGAGAGAGAGCGAGAGAGGCGCGGAAAATGAACGAGGAAACTCCCGGAAGCACGATGAACACGCACGGAACAGGGCGGACCGGGAGTCCCCGGTGCGTGCGACGGCCCCGAACGCATGACGGTGCTGCTCCGTCGTAGCGACAAAAGGGAAACTCATGTTTCTCCCCACTCATTCTACACTCATTGTCCACTGCAGCCCGTGTCCCCCTCCCCACGGGAACACTTCTAGAACCCGGTGCCGGCCCCGCCAATGTCCATTCTTCGATCTGCTCGTTGCTCGGTTTGTGAGCAGCTCGATTTCCTGTTCACGCCGATGACGGTGTGGCAACACCACGCAACAAGCGCATTCGCGTCCTGTCGCTCCGGCTTAGTAGTCCATTGAGTGTTGGGTTCCTTCCTCCCACCTATAACGGGCATACTAAGCGTACGTTCCTAACCTACATTTCTCGTCCGGCGTACGGCAGGCTCCATCCCCGGGTCGGTCCGCGACGTATTGAGGTCACTGCCAACGGCCGCCACTATCAAAGGGTGCGTCCAACCGGTACACACCACAGGGGAAAGCTCCGAGAGTTGGGCGAAGCTTTCCGGAACCGGTCCGGAACCGATTCGTTTGATCGGGGAAGTGTGGTGGAAGCACTCGGGCACGCTCGGTCGCGTTCGGCTCGGAGTGTGGCGCATGCCCAGACACACCTGGCGGTCACGGCGGCCCCACGAACCGCGAAGTCCACATCCCGGTTCGCTAATGGAACCGGTTCGCTAGGTTTCGGTTGCGAAACGGTTTTGTTTATTTTTCTGGCCTTTTTTTTGCACTTCTTTCCGGTCTTCCTGAGGCGGAACTCCGGTGCGGGTGTGATTTGTGATGGTTTTGAATCTATTTATTTTACAACAAAATCCGCCCTTGGTGTGTAGGTCGCGGCGTGGATCGCTTGTTGCTGCCGAAGTAAGCCACATCGGCAACCACAACGCCGCGCCGCACGCCGCGGATTACTAACGAAACGGAGCGCCGGCCGAAGGCAAGCCTGGAGAGCCTTCAGCTGGTAGGAGCCCATGGGATAGGTCGATGTATTGATTGTACTTCCGGGAGAGTGGCGCAAGGCGCAAACAGAAATGTGCGAAATTCTAGGTCGCGCCACCATCAAACGGGAAGCGAAAAGTGCCCCCGACCGATTGGCCAACCCGGCGCGAATCGCCCAAAATCGAGGAGGGCGATGGCGGGTGGGAGTTAGGGGTGATGTTTTGAAACGTCTTATCGTCCGTCGGCGCGAGATGAAAGCAATGTGTTCGCCGAAATCGAATTCGATCGAAATGGAGGACAACAATAACATCGCAAGCCCGGGTCCGACTCCGTCTGGAAGTGACCCTCGGTTGTCTCGGTCTGCGGGAAATGGGCTGTTGGTTTTCCGGTTTTGTTATGCTCCCCGGCAACGGTGGGAAAGCAAACCGAACGAAACTTTGAACTTTCCCTTGTCGTAGTGGTAAACCGCCAACACTTTGACGGATATTGTGGGCGAAAGTGCGATTTTCGAGCGAGAGCCACCAGGCGTCTCCATGGATCAGGGTACCGGTCCATTTGTTGACCGGGTTCGGGGCTTGTTTGTCGCTACGGACCCGTCGTACACCGTTTCATAAAAGCATTACAGCACAAGACCCGCCTGTGGTAGCAAAGGTGGTGTAAATATATACGGTTCTAAGGATTGCTCCAGTCAGCAATCACGATTACTTTGGCCATCATATTTCTGGACAGTGAGTGGAATAGAGAAAATATATACACACTACAAATAATACAATCTACTGACCTACGTAACATTTTATATAGCTTAAATTAAAATAAAGATAAAATACTTATTGTGGTAAAATTGAAAGCAACTGCATTGGGACCCACTTGACAATAGCTAAGGGATCAAGGACAGGTACAAGACGATATTCTCATCACCTGAAGAATTGAGAAAAAAACGTCCTACAGCAAGTATCACCTTCCACCGATCAAACTGCCATGCCTCGGAAAGAAGCCAAAGGCTCAAGTATTAGGAGTACTTCTCCCCCTTTCAATCACGCTGTCGTGAGAATATGTTTAGCCACCCCCGGAACGAGGCGGACCGAAAATGGGGCCTCCGTAACTTCAAGTACCATCGGAACTTCGATTTCGTTCGCATGCTCCTGTTCGGTCACAACTTCTCCGAAGATGCCTCTTGCCAGCGGGGATCAAAGTTCTACCAGACACACGTTTGCCGGCCGTGCCGTAAGGGCATGACGACGGCCGAACCCTAGCCCGGCTGCGGCCGTCGATAAATCAACCCGTGCTCTCCTTCGCGGACCGCGCGGGGCAGGATTACGGGTGTGATGCTCTCGATGCGCCCTGTAAAGACCCCGATCACTCATGGGCCGACGTCCCGTCGACGACACTTTCGGGCATGAACTCCCGGGGGCGACGGGGTCCACCCCCCACAGAAGACAGGGCAAATCTGTCCGCTCCGCGCTTGTTTTCTAGCTCATTCAAACTCCGATAAACACGCGACGCGTTCCCTTTGTCGTCCGTGGCAGGCGCGTTGCCTCGACGTAAGAACTCGACGTCAAAACCATCGCCAGCCTCTCGACACGAAGGACGTTGTGCGGGAGGAGGGACAGCATAAACGAAAATAAAACACCCACACATCACACTTGAGTGACGCCTGGCAACAGAAAAAAAATGGAAATATATTCGACGCCTCGCAAGGCGCGCGTCACGGAGCGCGACCGCAAGCCACAAAGTCATTATCAATTTTTGCTGCCGGCTGCCGATTTTCTGATGATTGTGATTTAATTTGCATAATTCTGCATGCTTGCGTCCCCATCCCCATGCACCATCACTCTTCGTGCCGTGCCCGAATGTAGCACCGCATGATTTCGTCGGAGAGCGCTCCGGCCAGTCATCGCACGGACCGGCTCCCGCTAGACGATGATTTCCTTTCGCACACCATTTCGCTTAGCTTTCATTACTTTCCTGTTTCCTGTTAAAGTTTTGGCAAGGATCATCGTAATGTTCGTGGCGCTATCTCCATGAGAGACGTCAGTTCGTTGTAGTCCTGCCTTTTGTGGTCATTTTAAGGAGAAATTAATGACCGTGCAAGACGACAGTTCGTTTCGTCCTAATAAAAAATGACTCTTCCATTTGACGCCATAAGAGATTAAGAAAATCTGCCTATACACAGATCCTACCCCAAACTTCAGAGAAACGCCTTTGATGGCTTTAAAATCGAAAGCCGTCTTTTCCGTGTTCTAACTAAATGGATTTACCTTTGCCCGTCGAAACCGGATACTTCCGAAACGGGGAAAGTGCAACAGATGCCCAGCGCCGTTCCCTAATGAACTCTTGACATCGTGCCCCGCACGCAACCGCGCCAACCCGCGAGAATGATTGAATCCCGATGATTACGGTGGCCTCTGGCACCACAAGGCCCCCAACAAAGACGAAAGGCGGCGAAAGATTATTCCAATTCGTTTTGCATGATTTTATCACACCCAGCCCGACCCAGCTTCCGCTTTGCTCGATATCTCGTAGATCGTTTTCGCGCCAGGCGTCGTCGAGTGTCTCGTACGTCGCGAAGAAACTAGGACACGTACTGCCAGCTTTGCTGCCACAGCGTCCACCACAACCACGTCAACGCTCTGCTTCAAGCCGATTGTCAACCGGTGATTACTTTCACGGCGTATCATTACGCCGCGTGCCACACGGCGCGCTGTTAAGGACCTCCGGCACCAGGCCACAATTCAGTTCCTGGATATCCTGTGCTCGCGTCAATAGAGCGCGCCGCTTAGGCTTTCAGGCCCCAAAGCCAGCCCTTCCGGGCGCTATCGCTTCTTATTTACTTTGAAACCCCGTCCGTGTGTGTGTCCGGAAGCGCCGCCATCGGGCTTTGACATTGAAAAGTGAAAGAAAAACGGAATAATTCCTCGGGAAAGGTGTAGGCCGGTTCGGTGGTGAAAATTCGTGGAACCGTCGCCTGTCGCTTCCAGCGCGGTGCTCCCTGCGATCAAAGGGAAGCGTTGCCTATCGCAAAACGCCCGCCTACCGATCATACCGGGAAGGATTAATCTAACGATCAGCGATTGGGGACCCACCCACGGGAGGGACCTTCAAGGAAGTCAAACCAAAGAGAAAAGCCCAACTAGGCAAGCTGCCGTAGCGAACCATTGATTGAACGGAAATTGTACCTGAATCAAGGATTAACCAGCAGCAGCCGTCAACTGATACGCTTTCCGGATGTTCCCCCTGCACGATCCGCCAACCGACCGAACGACCCATCGCTACGTAAGTACCACCCCGGCCCGGCCCGGCCCTCGTCGTCGTCGTCTTCATACTTCACGAAACCAAACTTCCGTTCCATAATCGAAAATGCGAAAATTGCCTCCGGGCGTTGGCGGGCGTTGTGGAAAACTTGTTTTTTTGCTCTCCGTTCCTCTTTTCCACCCACCGGGATGGAAGTCTGCCCACATCATTAGGTGTGGGCACAATGGCCAAGATGCGACCGCAGGACGCTTTGCCCGAAAGCAACGAGATGTATGCAAATTAAATGCCGACGACAAACGCCCTTTACGATGAACGGCACCCGAGGCGCCCGAAGGCGATTTTTTCGAACGCTTTCCGGGACCCAGTAACAGGATTCGCTGCCAGCCAGCTGGTTAAAGTCAGGGCATCTTGAGTGAAAACTTATTTTGACCACAGAGTTATTGGTTCGATTTATTTGCTTATTAATGCGTTTTTTATTGTAGACCTCTACGTCTTCGAGAGTAGTTCATTCGAGATTCTGACGAATCCCGTCGTCACTGATTTATAAATTAAGTTCCATAGACTTAGGGTTCTTTTTATTAATCCAAACCTTTCGATTCTTGTATCTAATTCTTTCTACGCCCAAACCTGCGTTAACCCTTTAAGCAGCCTTTCTCACTTCCCGAACAACATCTTCCCGGAGAACGCTTCGCCGAAAGGACTGCTATTGAAAGCTAAACGAAGGTAAAAATAATAGTTACAATTCCTCAACAAGTTTCATCTAACCCCCGAACGGTGCAATGACCGAACGTACCGTCACGTACGGAAAGTAAATTAATTACTCTACCGAGAACGACAGAAATAAGTTTCGCAATAACTTTACAAACGGTCACCGATATTCACGAAAATCACGTCACCGTCCAAATTGCTGTTACTTAAAATTGGCTCCTCCTCTCCACCGAAGACAAGCGCCACTTTTGGGACCGCCAGTTTGCATGCCATTTTTATCGCATCAACCGTTCGCGGAAAGACGCTGGCCACTTGAAGCGCCGTCGCCACCCCGAGGCGTTTAGCCATCCTGTCGGCCTGTCGATGACTGCCCACAGATGCAGCTCGTAAAAGCGAATCACCTCGGCGGCGGCATTAGCCCAAAAAACGCTGGCAAGAGGGACCGATTTACCCACGAACGGACGGCCGAGCAGGAGTGACGAACGCAAATCGCTTAGCACCGTCATTGCCGTCGTCATTGTCACTGTCGTCGCCTTGGGAAATCGATTTCTCGACACTCCGTCGCTGCCAAGCGGCGGCGAAATCGGCCGGCAAACCTGTTGGCCAAATGGCGCCACGAACCAGAGACGGTCGGTGTGCCTAGAGGGCCAGCTGCTCAGCACCGCTCAGCACTAATAAGCTGCCTCCCGGATCAGCTTCAGCTCCGGGCGCTGGGCGTTCTCTCTCTCACTGCGGCAACGTCAAGGGCCGCGCCGCGATGATTAATGCCCCATATTAGATACCACATTTTGATGCTGCCCCAGCTAATGGGCAGCAATCGGTTAGCTGTGGCGGACCACTGTCCGCCTTTTCTTTCGACGTGACGTTTGCTGGCCTCGAGCAGTCGATTGATCGCTTCGTCCTTTCCTTCGCCGTTGCATATTTGATGTCCAGTTTTCTATTTGCCTCACAAATAATGACAAATTTATGCTGAGCCAACAGATTCGATGTTTGATTCGAATTTCAAGAAAATCACAAACTTCCATTTCGGCTCAAGCGTGATTCGTTATTAGCTTTCAATTTGCCAATTTTCAATGCTACAACATTTGCTCCCGTTTATCCGCGCCACGAAATTCCTCCCGTCGATTGACTACTTTCAGGAAAGGCTGCATTCATCAATATTTGATCGTTGGCGACACTTTATGCCGCTCATGCTACATCCGTCAACTCCTTGACGTCAACTTTACCGGCATTTCAGCGACAAACTTCACCCTCGCTGCGAGTTGAGTTTGCATACCGGTGGCGAAATGCATTGCCGCTCATTAGGACACCTTTCGAGAAACTGTCCGGGCAGCCGGGACATCCGGAATTACCTCGACCTGCCTGCCAGCCGAAGCAAGCGGATCCAACTTTCGCAAACTACATTTTCGTCCCAACTGCAATCGGGACGCGTCGATAATTCGACGAAAGTGATGGCTGGTACCGCTCTACCTACTAAGCGGCCGCCGTTTAGCCCTCTCTCTGTGCAGACGCAGACCAGAACCAGGTCCTGTGAGGCGTGGTCTCCGCGGTCCGAACCGACTCGTCCGAAGTCGGAACGCTGCCGCTTCAAGTCAAGTTAATTAAATTTTAAAACTTTACCACCAACCCAACGGCTGCTGGCCATTCCGTGTATGTGTGTGTGTGTGTGTGTATAGAGAGTAGTCTAGGATCCACTCGCCACTAGCAACTTCTCTCCGGGCAAACCGCCTTGCCTCGTGCGTTCAAGTCCCGGGAACGCCAGCCAAAGAAACTTTCCTCCAAATTCCGATGCGAGCCCGGGCCGGGGGCGAGCCCGAGAATCGGATGCATAAAATGTGGCAGAACGTTAAATATTTTATCAAACTATCGGTTGTATTAATTGTTATTTAGTTACTTTTCCGGCCCGGACGAGCGCCGGAGCGCCTCTTGGGGCGCCAGAGCCGGAGAAGAATTCCCTCGGCGTCGTCGTCATCGTCGTCATCGGCCACAACGCAACTCGCACAAACTTCCCAAATTGCTTCAATAGACTTCATTAGAGCGACGACGAGCTGGACGACAACCCACGGGCTGGTTCAGGAGCTGGACCTCCAAGCTGCTACGCCCCGCGAGCCAATGCGCCGTGTTCGGTGTTGCCCAGTGGCCTTAGGACGGCGTAAAGTAGTTGGCGAAGAAAAAGACTTGAGCCAGTGGTGCTGCGGCATCCATCGAATCTTGGCTGTCGCCCCGCATCCCTTCACCTCCGGGCACCCAGCCATTGTTTGGCAACATGCCACCAACGTTTCGCCATGCAGGACACGTACCGTTTTGTGGAGCAATTTCCCCAGAACTGGCCTGCCATTGTCGGACCCTGTCTGTGGCCGTCTGTCCGTCCGTTGCAACATAAAATGTCATCCGAATTTTTGGGGATTTTGCTTCGCTCTGACAGGAGTCGTTAATCGTGCTCGTAAATTTACAGTGCTTCATAGTGCCGCCTCCCAGGTCTAGGATTATTTAATAATTGATTAAATTCATGTAAAACTTACTGCTAACAACGATCGCATCATTACTACTGTCACGGTTTTGATGAGTTCTTTGGAGTGGTGAAACAAGTACTTAATTCATTCTGGCGGTCTTTGTGTTATGTCCACCTTCTTCGTCTGCCGTTCGGACCTCTTCTGGGGAATTTTAATGATACTTTTTGTGCGAGACAGCGCCAGCAATGATCCCAGCCGTACGAAGGCGTGCGTCCCATTCGGCCCGGTCGCCGTAAATTATTTATGCTGATCCGTTTATTTAACATCCTAAACCATAATATATTAATCCCGCCGCCAGATTTACATTTGTTTCCCGCTTCCAGTTTTCGCTTTTCTTTCCCATATTTTTTTCCTGCTTCGATGTTCTCGAACCACTCGCGGCCGAGTGAGGCTTTAAAAACGGAAACCGCGGCTGGACCGCACTTCGGTTGCTGGGTACACCGAACGTTTATGCCGCCCGGCGTGTCCGACTTCAAACACAAACCCGGAAGTATCAAACAAAACCTTCCCCACCGGTTGGTCGTTGGAGAACCTTTTTTTCTCGCCCATCTTCATTGTAACGCTTTTCGTGGAAAATTCTCCCCAACATCCAGCGCAGGGAGGCTAATGATTCCTCGCAAAAACGTGACTGATACTCTGCCACGTGTACCCACGGGACTGGATTCCGCGTCCGCCACGCTTTGTTTAGAGAAGATTTTTAACTTTCATCCCAACGTGGGGGCCAGGACTTTGGCGCATGACGAACCGCGTCCGGCAACAAAGGCTCCGTTACGTTGTAAAATATTCCCACCAAATCCCTTTTCAAACGACGCTAATCTCGGGGCACATCCTTCGCGCGGCAAAATGCATCCTTCCGGTAGAGATCCGGTAACGCGAATAGATTCCACGGCAGCGAGTTTTCAGCAGTTTTAGCCGGGCTTTAAAGTTGTCCCATTGTTCTTGCCATCAGGCTCCGATCCCCTCAGGTTCCGGGTGGAGCCATTCTTACCGAGATGCAAATGCAGTGATGTTGTGAGCATGTACATTCGAGTGATGCAAGCGAATTATGTGGCGTTTCCTTATGCGTAAGACATTCGCGACAAAATCGCGTCAGTTGTCGGTTGAGCAAACACTAATCAGGAAGTGAATCAACAACGGCTTTGCCGTTGCTGCTCCATGCGCTTCGAAACAAGATTTCAGGAAAAAATCAAACAGAATTTGTCTGATTTTAAGAGACCAAGTTGTGTAATTCAGTTTCAAATATTCATGTCACGTTGGTACAAACCCACAATACTCTCTTCTACTTTCAATTAAAGGCTCGTTGGATAACCTGAAATAACACAATTATTGCTAAAGTTGTGTTCCGTGGAGCACAGGGTCTATGTGCTCCACTGAACACAACTTCGGTAGTCCTAATGTTTCAATTCCAACAATGATTAAACATTAATCAAACGGCATCCGTTATCACCCTTACAGCACCTTTCACCCTGTGACAAACTGTTGCGTAAGTGTTTGCCAGACACAATACCCGAACCGAGGGTCCGCCCATACATCATGACGGGTGAGAAGCTCCACCGAAAGAGACCCCGAAGCTACGGACCGCTGCCATAACCATTCCTTCATCCATGCCACCCGCAGACCCAATCCTCACAGTCCGCATTAAAGGACGTCCCATTAGGACGAGATTTTCCAGCCATTCGCAACTCTCGGCGCGCGCGCGCATTCAGTGATTTTTGTCTGTCAACCGGGCTTAAAAATGATGACACACCGTGAGAGACCACCACTTACTCGTTGTCCGGGGACCGGCCCATTAATCAACAGGCACCGCACTTCATTTCGCACCGTGTAATGGCAAAAGTTTAACAATGAATTATGTCAAAAAACAAACGACTTCTTCTCCACCACTGAGTGGCAATGCCGAACCATGCATACACACAATTTCCACATCTTTAGAGAGAAACGGAAGAGAGAACGGGAGAGCGAAAGAGAGAGAGAGAAAGCGAGAGTACGATCTTTGATCCATTTTTTCCCGTAGTTTCAATATCCTTAGCAAAGGATCAAACCAGTTTGACACTTTGGCGATAATCCGATCGGATCCGATGCCAGCGTAGCTAATACGACGACCCTCTGGTCACTGGCACTCCCAGGAGCGGGTTAAGTTCGATCGCTTGCTTCGTTTCCTTTCGCTCCACTCAGCCATTTTTCTTTGCCTTCTACTTTCATTTAAACTTTTTACGAACCGTCGTCCCCGGCCGTGCCCACCGGTGGTGCCGCGGATGCATAAAAGAGTGTATAATAAATGGTCGTAGTGGGGAGAAAAGTGGCTGCCGACAATTGTGGCACCCCCGGGAGCAGGTCGAAAACCATTTTGTCGCCACCGCGGTGTGACAGTGTCACACGGTGGGAAAGTTTTCCCGGAACCACCGTCCGTCCCACGCCGTTTGGCTTCGTTGGCCGGGTGGAAAAAGTGGGGCCAAAGTTTTGCCGGCCAATTACAGGCCGGCGGCCGACGAAGAAAAGTCCATTTTTTACATGCGCCCGTCAGAAAGCAGCTTTTAAGCATCGGAAAAATCGGACGCACTCCTTTTTCAACCAACCAATAGGCTAGTGACGGAACCCGCACAGGAGTTAAAGTTATTGAATCAATAATAATCTCTGACCAACAGAGGAAAAAGTGTAACGTCAAGTGTCTGAATGCCCAAAAGGGATACGCATTCTACGATACGTTGATGTAGTATATGACACTAGTAAACCTTAATAGCCCATGATGTCAGTTATGCTTGCTCTTTGAATACAAAACAGAACAGTTTGATCAGATGGCATAATGAGCAGTCCTTGTTTTAAGTACACAGACCAGACCACACAAAAGTCAATCGATATGCAATCCACTATGAACGGATCATTTCTTTCGTAAGCAAACCAAACGCAACGCACCGTACTTTTTATCATGTGTATCACCAATGTTTACTACGATCTTCGTGTTTCTTTTTCAGGTCGCTTACGCTAAAGTCCGACTTCCGCCCATTTGCTTGCTTCCTGTGCTCAACTGTTTTATCCGATCTCCCCAAAACTGGTCCATCATTTGCGCGGCGAAACTCGCTGCTTCTAGCTGCTGCTCTGCGCTATTACATTACACATTCGACTCAAGATCCTCCACTCAGCGAATGCTCACATTTGTTCAGTTCATCGTCGGCGTATCACCGGACGGAGATCCAGCTTCTGGACCGATGCCCGCCCGGTAGCCGAAAGTGCGTCAGTGCGGATTTGCTGCTGCTAGGCCACGGCGAATTGTTTGTTTTTTGCTAATCTAACTCAAGGAATGGTCTGAGATGGTGGTCGGGAGGGAGGGAAACAAAAAAAAGAGAGGACACGGGTACCACGCGGGAGATATAAATACGGAGCTCGTCCACAAATCGCGTTGAATTGGATGGATGGTGAAAAGGGGATGATGATTCGGAGATACCGTGCGTGTGTGTCTCTAGTTTGGCGTTAATGAAAACAATTGTCCAGTTTGTGCTCTCGGTTCTACAGTTCCGTGTGATCGCTGCCATCGGCGTCCTTGAGCGTGCCCGTTGGATCAATCTCTTCCACCTTCGGCTGGTCACCATCATCTTCTTCCGACAGGTCCTTCTCCGGCGTCTGTTCAATCACCTGCTCCTCCGCACTGGATGGCTGCTCCTCCTTCGCGCCCTCTTCACCCGCTTCGCCGGCAACCGGCTTCTTCTCCGGTTTCGGTGGCGGAGTCGGTTTCACCTTCGGTCGCCACAGCTTCAGTTTGTTCACCAAATACTGCACCTCGCGATCGAGCATTGCCATTCGATCTGCGATAGCCTTCATCGTCAGTCGGACCGGTGCGTTGCGGGCCAGTTTGGCCTGTTCGGCCACTTCCGTGTCCCGCCACTCGATCGTTCCACGGATCGCTTTCTCGAGCGTTTCGATCTCCACCACCGTGAACACATCCTTCTCCGGATTGGCTTCCTTCGTGAGGTTCTTCGCGTTTCGCAGGAACGTCTCCGAGCCGTTAATCATCCGCTTCAGGCCATTCAGCCCCTCCGGGCGCTCGTTGTGCTCCCAGTGCCGCGCGTACACCTCGTTCGCTACGCTCTTCAATTCCTCCAGCTTCGTTTCGTACGTTTCCGCATCGGCATCGGTCCCGTCCTCGTACAACCACTCCGACAGTTCGGCGCACCGCTTTCGAATCGTTTCGATCTCGTCCGGCGTGCCGCACGACGCGTACTCCTCCTCGCCCAGCTTGACCTGCGCATCGATCACGAAGCTTTCCAGGGCGTTCAGGGCCGTCTCGCGCCGTTTCTTGGCATTATCGATCGCATCAAGGGCGCTCAACTTCTTGGCGGACGACTCGAACTGGTCACCTTCCAGTGGGTGCACGAAGGTCAGCTCAACTTTCGAAGGAATCGTCTCCTTGAGCGTCACGATCTTCGGCTTCACCGTAGCATTCTTTGCCGCCGTCGCTCCGGCCTCGTCCGACGATGTTTCGTTGCTTTCCGGCTTGGTGGCCTTCGTGGCTTCACCATCTTCCTTCGGCTTCGGTGACTCCTTTTCAGCACCCTCCTTCGCGTCCTTCGCTTCCTCTGCGCCGGCCTCTTCCTCGCGTTCACCCTCCTCCGTCGCCTTCGCCTCCGATGCCTTCGATCCCTCGGTCGAATCGCCCGAAAACAGTTTGCTGATCGTGTTGCCGATCTTCTGGAACGTGCTCTCGTCGTCGTCGCCCTCTCCGTCACCCTTGGTGACCGTCTTCTCCAGCACCAGCTCGACGTTGGCCAGCGAAAAGATGCCCGAATCGTCGAGCACAAAGTGCGCCTTGATGCCCTTCGATTCTACATTGTCGGCCGTGTTTGCCTTCAGCCGTTTGGCCACCTCGCTCAGCTTGACGCGCGTCAAATCCACCGACGGGCCCAGCACGAGGACCCCATCCTTTCCGAGCACCGACTCCAGCTCGGCGTACTGGACCGTGAACTCGAAATCGTCCGTGTGCTTGTTGAAGGTGATGACCTTCTTCTGCGGGTACGAATTCATCGACCCGAACAGTGTCCGGCGAACCTGGCGCAGGGCTCCGCTGTCACCTTCCCGATCGAAAACGACCTGAATCGGGAACAGGACCGCATCTTTCGTGATGAACTTCTTCACCTTGAAACCGGTGGCCAGATCGGCCGCTCGGTAAACCGCCCCCATGCAGGCGGCCTCATCGGCGTTGATGTTTTTCGCCAGCTCCTGCCCGATGTGGGCCCGCAGAATGTCCTGCACCTTCGGGACGCGTGTGTTGCCTCCGAACAGAACGACCTGATTGATCAGTTCCAGCTGCAGGCCCGCTCCGGCCAACGCTTTGTCCAGTGGGGCCGTCACCCGCTTGTAAAGATCCTTGCAGAGTTCCTCGAACTGTTCGCGTGTCACCAACAGCCGGAAGTCTTGCTCATCGAGCAGACCCTCGATCTGCGCGTAGTGCTCCGTGTTGGCACTCAGCACGTTCTTCAGGCGGCCCGCTTCCTTGAACAGCTTTGCCATGGCCCGCGGATTGGTGAACACGTCCGTTTTCGTTTTGCCCGCTTTGTTGAACTCCCGGCCGAGGAAATCGCGCAGTCGGACCTGCATCTCCAGGCCACCGAGCGTCCGGTCGAAGCCCACGCCCAGCACCTGCACGACGGGGTGCGTCTCGCGCGTCGCCTTATCCTTCAC
This sequence comes from Anopheles cruzii, assembly GCF_943734635.1. NCBI lineage: Eukaryota > Metazoa > Arthropoda > Insecta > Diptera > Culicidae > Anopheles > Anopheles cruzii. The sequence continues at coordinate 13,429,213 of NC_069145.1, forward strand.
CAGCTGATAGCTTACGACGGCCGCCGACGTCTTGTACGCTCCCATATCGTAGAACAAGAAGTATTGCGCCGTCTCGTTGATTTCCTTGCGCCGGAAGATGCCGTAGTTGAGTGCCACGGCCGTGTAGTCGTTGATCAGCTGCAGCACCTTCAGGTTGGCCAACCGGGCCGCCGACACCAGGGCCGTCCGTTCGGCTTGGCCGAAAAATCCGGGCACTATCAGCACACACTCGCTGATCATCTGGCCGGTCGAGTCCTCGGCGTACTCTTTGGCCACCTGCAGCAGCTGTCCGATCAGCTCTTCGATCGTGAACTGCTCTTCGCCGGTCCGGAAAACGACCGTTTTGCGCACCGGATCTTCCACGATGTCGTAGTACGGGAACCGTTTTCTAAAACCAAGAAACCCATGAGAACCCATGGCCGCTGTGCCTCCACATCCAACTAACCTGTACAGCTCCACCATCGGGTTGTCGACCGTTTTGCCCACCAAATCGATCAGATAGCTGTAGCTGTTGGCCGGGAAGCGAACGCCCAACGTTTGCGCGTCCTCACCGTACACGCGGTCCCCGTTCCGGAACGCAATCGTTGCCGGCGTTTTCCGCTTCGACTCCTTGTTGAGCGCGATTTCCATCGGGACGCCCGGTGACACCACGCCGACCTTCATCCACTCGCTGCCCAGGTCCACCGACATTACGGCGGCCCCATGCGCCAGGCTGGCAAACGCCACCAACAGCAGCAGCGGGCCCCCGAACTGCAGCAACCAGTGACGTGGAACCATGCTGACGGCGTCAGCACTCTGCGTTGGGGTTGGGAAGTGGAAATGATGAAATCGGTTCCGGACACTAAATAGGTCACTGGGCTACTAGCTACCTGGCAGTTTTTTTTCTCAGAACCTGCGACACACCTCGCCGTAATCACGGAACAGATTGTACACGCTTTCACGTGGAGCGGTTCACCGTCTATCGTTCGAACGTTCCCAAGTCGCGATAGATACAGGAATGTTTCTCTGGGTGTTTATCCTCTCCGACCAATGGGAGATTACTGCGTGGACCGAGTGAGACACGCACGGTGCACGGGTTAACACGGGTCCATGGGCACAAGAGCCGAGGATTTGATTTCACTTAATATTTCAGTCAGCATTCGATTTCACTGACGTGTTTCTTTCTCGCTCGCTTGACGCTCCTCTGGCGAAAACGTCAAACGACCGGGGCCGGTTTTCGCCCCAATCAGCTGGCATTTTTCGCCTGACAGTTCGATCCCGCGGAAAGCTTTCGAAGCTTTCGACGAGCTGGCAACACTGCCAGCTCATTAGGTGGGCTTTCGAAACGGAAAAAAGGCGAATTTTATGTTTGAATGAATGTTTCTACTTCCAACATTCATGACTAGCTGCCCGAATACCGTCACTTCGCCAAAACAAAGTAAAAGAATCATTTTCACATCTTGTTCACCTTCTGTATCACCTGAACATAAGTCTGTCATCCACGCGAGCGTCGCGTGGATGCCACAATCTGTTTAAAGCACTCTCCATCGCTAGAGGGAAACGGTGGGCAGAAATGTTCTATTTATAGCCCATCCCACCCCACCACCTTAATCACAATCAGCCAATCAAACAGTGCGTATTCTATAAATAGACCGCGCCAACCCACCCCCACCAGACGCTCCCACAGGCTGATGGTGCGTAAATGGAACTGTTGTTTGCTGCCCACGCGAAAAGTACACCCACCAAACCCGAGGGCGAGGGGCGGTTGGCTGACAGGATGCATTTCCATGGCAACTGGGAAAAACTGCGGCGCGACGCGTCACATGTAGGCGAGTTTTCCTTTCCACGATGCTCTCTTATGGGACGCGCGCTTCTTCTGTCCGCCGCGGTGACGCACTCACTTTCATTCCAACGATGCAGCGTCCAACGCGGCGCGCTCTAGCGCTGCTGCACTTTACGCGAAACTACGGCCGGTGGCTGATGGCGCGCGCGGTGGCTTTCTATTTTTAAGCCGATTCGACCTAAAAATATCGAACATTAGATGATACTCGGTGAAACCCAAAAGTGCGCCCTTCTTCCCGCTTAATCCCCGTAGATGGTCCGTCCGGGGCCGGGTGGCACGCGCGCCGTGAGATGACGTGCGGCTTAATTAACGAATAAATTAAGTAACGAGCACCACAAAAAGTGTTGCGAGGCCAATGATTTACACAGGCCCGAGAACAACAGCACACGTCTTGTCCCGTCAGCCGGCCTTCGTTTGTTGTCTCTCCTGTGGCGAGAAAGACGTGAAATACTACACAGGAAAGGTGGCAAAAAGTTATGCTTTTTCAATGACGTCATTTGGGAATTCTTCGTCCCAGCGGGGTGGGTGGAAGGCCTTGTTCTGCGACACGAAAGTTTTCCGTGTTCCTTCCGAAACCTGCAAACATCAACCCGCCCAAACAACCCACTCGCAGAGAAAAAGGTCAAAACTCGGGCTTTTGTTTTTTGCACATTTTTTTCTATTTCTTTTATAAGTCAAAGGAGTTTATACACTTTATGGATCAATGCTCTACTACGTTCGAAAAAGGGAGAGGTAAACAAAAAACGGAGCAAAAACAATCGTTCCTACGCGAGACGATTAAATACAAAACGCGGTCTTGTCGGACACGTTGCAGTGTGATAGAGAAGAGCGCAGAAAGAAAGCATTTTTACAGTTTTGCAATTTTTTCGTGCTGCTTTACGATTTCAAGGGCCAGCAGCTGACCGGGCACGGGCCGGCATCCCGCTGCTCCTACGTCAGCATCCACATTCTTTCCTCTTCGGGGCGCTGCGCCTCATCCACACACACACAACAACCCGTCGTCGTCGTCGTCGTCTTCTTTCTCCGTTTAGTTGCTCTCGTTTCTCACTTTTTCAATTCACTTAATAAATCCTTACTTTTTTTGTTGCTTTTACCACTTTTTGGGAATTTGATTGCTCACTGTTCACGTCAGTGAGTTTTGTTTACTCATTTAATAATTATACTTTTTACTTTGTTTTCCTCGCTTTCGCTCTACTGATGTATAATATTCTTACGTCCTTTCCTCTACACGTACTCACCACTTGTCGTCGTTCTTTCCTTCTCTATGCTGTGTTGCTCACACATTAGCGAGAGAGTTTATGCTTTTTCTTTAAAGATTAATGGTTTTTCTTCTTTATTTTTAATGTTTATCTTAATGCAGTACAGGAGAGTTTGTTGTGGTTGCTGCGAGATACTTTATATATGCTTTGCTTCCGTTTAATTTTTTCCCCAGGCGCACTTCTTGGTTCTTAGCTCTCCCTCTTGTTGCTCACCCTTTCTGTTATTATCGCATTCTCTGTCTCGCATCGCTGTTTGTGGGTGTGCTGCTGTTGTGGTTAGAGTTGTTTCCCGCATTACCTTCTTATCGTCTAATATCACAGATTTTGTTTACTTGCTCATTTCTTTTTTCCCTCCCCTCGGGGTGTTGTTGTTGCTTTTTGTTTTTGTTGTTGTTTGTTGTTGCTCCAGCGTTTTTGTGTTTCAGATTTGTTGGTTGGTTGGTAGGTTTGCTTTCAATCATCCCTTGCGATCCAATTTGTATATACCTCGCGCAGCTGTCGCTCAAAATATGTTATATATGTGTTTTGCTTCCTTCGCAACGTTTCCGCTTCCGCGGAACCGGATGGCGGCCACCCCCCCGACCAGAGGGTGAAAGGAAAGAGGCCACTTCTCGATGCGAATGCGTTTTTCTCTAACTTACCCGCCCTACACAACGACAAATACATGTGAGCGCGGCGCAGGCTCGGCTGCCCGGTCTGTACCTTATCAACGTCTTATCTGCAATTAGCGTGCAAAACACGTTGAGAGTTTGGTTTTTAGGTTCTCGCTTTCCTGATCATTGTGTGTCACGGGTGTGTTGGTTGTGTGCAGTTTTACGCGATACTCAGTCCTACGATATAACTCTACTTTGTCTACAATATTTGTGTGTTTTGTATATAGGAGACACATGTTTTGCGAATTGTAATGTAGCCCACCACTCCGTTAGCCGGCGAAAGTGCGACAACGAACGGAAGTTTCGGAACCATATCTCGCGAGTGTTAACGAGTGTGTGCGGGGGTGTCTTTGGGGGTCAGGTGGAGGGCCCACTTAAGGAGGACGCCATGCCATTTTCCCACCTTGGTATCGTGTGTTCCGCTCACGAAACAAATCACACGCAACAATTCTGCTGCGGCCATCGGTATGCACGCGTGTGTGTGGTGCTTATGTTAATACGTTTTTTTGTTCATTTTTGTGTCATTTTATATCGCGATCACCTAATTTTAATTGAAAACGGAAATAGTTTCCTGCGGGCACAATTGTTCTGCTGTTCCACTAGTAATTCGATCACATCTCGCCACGCACAATGAATGGTTTTGCTTATCCTTTACGGTCTCTGTCTCTCTTTTTCTGTGGTGTGCGTTGTTTCGTTTGATTTGGAATAATGCACGCAATTCACAAATTGCTTCCAGTTTCTGCGTTGGTTTTCTACAATTATCTGGTTCTAATATTTTGGTATTAATGTTTCGACCATATCTCTCTCCTTCCCCCTCCCTCTCTATCTGTCCTTTGTTCACACACAAACGGTTGTCATTTTAAGTTTAGGTCCTTTCATTTTTTCGTTTGTTTGCATTTTTCATTTGTCTCATTTACTGGTTTTTGGCCACAAAACTTTGAACCGAATCTAATTCGAACAGTGTAACAACAACGCGGGCACACGCCACGCAATGGGCTCCCAGCCACCCAACAATTGGCCCTTTCCATTGGTCTCGAAAAGCAAAAAATCGATAAACAACGAACTGAAACAATGGCACCACCCTCGCTCTATCACACGGTGCGAAGGGAGTCGGCTGTGTCCCACGGAACGCAAGAACTCGAGAGAGAGAGCGCGCGAAAAGCGAAAGGAGAAAAACGCAGAAATCAATCGGATCGAGAAAAGCTTCTCCTGACCGCGTGCGGCGGCGGCGACGGCGGCTACAACCACCTAACGGGAGACCCCAAATGGAGCAACGCAACCGCGCAGAAAAAACGCCCCGAACGCCGAAGGGGCACGTGAATGGGTGAAGAAAATTTCAAAACGTTACGAATTGCAGCACCCGCGCCCAAACCACGCCACCGGACCACGGATATGGCAGCAGCCCCCCGTAGAGGAGGAGCAGAGCGCAGAGTCAACGGTATCATCGGCCAGTCGCCGAGGCTTGCTTTCTCCTTCTCTCGCGCACTCAGACATGCCGCCCTTCTGGTGTCTGCGTTCGGGCCCCCCTCACGCCGGAGCGCCCTTTTCCGAGGCGCGCATAACGGAGTTTTCCACTCGCAGGCAGCAGCAACATCACCAGTGTTGCGCCGATAATTTGAAGCAAAACTTTGATGAGCAACACAGCAATACGACTCCTCTGCTTAGAGGAGGAAGAAGAGATAAAAAGTAAACCCTCACACAGAGCAGCGCCGCGCCGTGTAAAGTGGTGCGCGCGAAGGCACGTGAGAAACGCGACCACAAAAGTGAGCAGCGGCCGGCAGCGGATGAGCTGCGCTTATGACCAGAGCTGATGATGGTACCAGGAAGAAGACCAAACAAAAAAAACAGGCCGATCCGCTAAACGCCTGGCGTCAATCGCCAATTGTGTGCGGAGCTGCTGGGGCGCTGTGTGGCTATGAAAGCCGTTGCCATCGTAAAAAAGGCTCCATCGATGGGCAGCAGCAACATGATGATGATGATGATGATGAGAGCAAGATCAAAACACGACGAAGAACGTGCCTCATAAAAGGACGGAGCCATTTGGGAATTTGGGGCGACCACGGTTTGTCCTCGGAAAGGAAGGACCCGCTACTAAAAGAGGTGTCCTCTGTGTAAATCTGAGTTGGAGTTTGGAGCCCCACCGTCGGTTGTAGCCACCAGCGCCAGATGGCGCTGCTCGGTGTCTAGTCGGTGCCGTCATAGTGTTGGCACTGTGTGTGTAGCACACACACACACAAACACCGTAGCAACAGCAGCACAGTGGGCCACGAGGAGGGACGTCGTAATCGCGCGCGCCGTCGAGCCGCCTTGCCTTGTGCGATTTAAATGTTTCTTCTTGCACTTTCACTTCTCTCACTTCTCACTCTGTCGCGCTTTCGCTCTCTCTCTCTCTCGGGCTGTCACTTTGAAGCCTACTTAGAGGCCCAAGCATCGGCGCGCACCTGCTACTTGGATGCCGAGGCCTCAAAAAGTGACCGTTAGACGATGCGGCCGGAAACCGGAGTTATCCGCGGCCGATGGTGTGTCCTGCCGCCCTATTAGGGAAATCGGTTCGGTTCGCGTTTTAAACACCACCCAAAAGTGAGTTGCAAAAATGTGGTCCACTGCCGCGTGGGAAAACTCTTTGGCGCGGCCTCTCCGGCCTGCTTTTCCCATTTCAGACTATCACCCTTCAGGGCACCTTCCTTCGATAAAGAAGAGATGGTGCGCCGCTGCCGCCAACAACGCGTTCGATGGATTTTGACTTCCTCCTTTCGCAATATTGCACCGGGCGTTCGTCGCCGTGGTCGCCCCTTTGCGCTTTGGTGTTGTGCTATTGTGTGTGGCCCTCTCACTCTCTCTTTCCGACACACAGCCCACTGTGTTGCAGCAGCACATTTGCACACTATTTTCACTTTTGCCCACTTCGAACGGTGAAGACAGAGCCGGGCGGCGCAAAACCCTTTCGCCGCTTCTAATGCACAACACACAATTTTTGTGTGTGCCCTTATTCTTTGTGCCACTTTGGTGTGGTGACCACCATCATATGCGCCCCTAACGCACACACACACACACCCGAATTCTCCCGTTATTGCATGATATTGCCCATTCGCTCGACGATGTTGTGTGTTGCACAATGTTCCCTCTCCTCTAGTAATGCACACGGGCGTCCCCCAGTTCAGCAACAAAGGATACGTACATGGGCGACGAGATAACGATAAAAGTAATTTACAATAATGTTAAATTAAGTGTGTCCTTACGCACAGGGCTACTAGTGTTAAAATAAAATTAAAATACACAAACAAAGCTATACGCGCGCGCGCACACGCGAAGTGTGGTTAAAATTAATTTAAATTTGTCCTAAAAGCAAACCTCTCGGTCTCTTGGTCCGTCCGTCGGTCGGAGAGAAACAAATAAACAATATAATCAACTAAACGCCTCACCGATTAACGAAGGAGAGAATTGGGGTGGCTGGTTCGTTGGTTGGTTGGTTGGTTGGTTGGAAACAATTGGGTGCCACCCTGGGAGACACGAATTATGCTAACCCGCGGTAGGGTAAAAGCGCACACGGGGCTCGCGCTCCTCTTGCTTCGCTCGCCGTTCAGTCCACGACCTACACATTCCGTTGGCCGCCAAACTTCTGAGCCGCCACAGCACTGTGCACCGTGCACTTTGTGTGTGTATGTATTAAGGGCAAATAAATTAAGAATTATACGTTACATTGCACACACTGCGACATGCGAGACTGGAGACGACTCAGAAGTGGCATTCCCCTTTTTGGGAGAGGGCGCGACGAACATCTTCAGTCGAAAGACGCGAAACGGAAGGTTGGTGGCGGCGGCGACCGGTAGTAACAGCAGTGGACGGCGAGCGCGGCGCTACGTGGGGAGCACACCGTGGCGCAGAGGTTGGCGGCCTACTTTCAAGTTTCCAGCGACGTAACGACGAGATTGTGGAACACGCTGGCCCCACCGTCGGTGCCCATCAGCATGGCGGCTTGGCCACAGGAATCGATGGCGGTGGTCGGCGACGGGGAGGCAGCTCCACTGGCCGCCACTGCCGAGGCCACACCGTGGCCACCTTGGTGTCCGGTAGCGGTCGCTCCAACCCCACAGCCCATTGCGGCCGTGCCCGTGGCGTTACCGGTGGCTGCTGCTGCGGCGGCTGCCGCAGCCGCGGCCGCCGCTGCTCCGGCCGCCGAGGTAGCGGCCACGACGGCTGCCGCCGCCATCGCACCGCCATTGCTGACGCCCAGCCGGAGCGCATCCATGATGACCTCGAACTCCTTCTGGTGGTGGTGCGCCACCTGGTAGTCGAACCCGACGGCCAGATCCGGCAGCGAGTGGAACGGGTGCAGGAACGGACTGGTGGCGAACGGGTGCTCAAGCAGATCCCCGATCCGGGGCCGCTTGCACAGACCGATGATCTCCGACGACGACGACGAGAGCGGACTTTGGTCCGACTGATGATGATGGTGATGATGGTGGTGGTGGTGATGGTCATCTGCGGCGGTGGTCGACGATGGCGGGGACGCAGCAGGACAGTCGTCGATGCCGGTCAGCAGACGGCCACCGCCGGCCGGGAAGCATATCTGGGACAGGGCCTCCCGCACCAACCGGTCACTGTCGTCGTCGTCCATCGACGCAAACTTCCGCTTGCGCGACACCATCGCCTGCTCGAGCTGCTCGGCCCCTTGCGTTATTTCCGGATCGACCAGTGGCATCGCCGCGTCCAGCGCACACAGTTCCCGGTCGAGCGTCTCCAGGTCGGTCTCGACGGACGAAGACTTTCGCTGCCGGTCCGCTTCGCTTGGCGTCGGTTGGGCGACCAGTGGGGACGACGACGAGGAGGATGAGGAGGAGGTGGCGGCAATTGATGAATCCGAGCCGAGCTCGGAGTTGTTGCCGCTGCTGCTGCTACTGCTGAGACCCGACGACGGAGAGGCCACCAATCGCTGGTGTTGCTGTTGCTGCTGCTGCTGTTGGTGGTGATGGTGGTGGTGGTGGTGCAGGTGATGTAGTGGCGAGGGGGCGGGCGAGGAGGACAGGTTGTGATTATGCTGCAACTGACAGTTGTTGTTCAGATTTTCATTGTTATGCACGAACTCTCCCAGCTCGTCGCGATGGTGGTGGTGATGGTGGTGGTGGTGGTGCAGGTGGTGATGGTTGTTGCCGTTGCTGCCGAGGCTCGCGTTGGCATAGTTGTTGTTCATGCAATCCGACTCCGATGCGTCCTCATCGTCGTACTGCTTTCTGCCACTGTCACTGCTTCTGTTTCGAACGTGTTCGAGAGCGAGAAAAAGAGATAGAGAGAGAGAGAGAGAGAAGGAGAGAGAAAGAGAGAATGAAAATGGGGCCAATTAATAACAAAACCACTTACACGTCCGTTAGAAAAATGAGGTGATTAATGTCACAAACACGAGGCTCACGGATTAATTGATAATTAGTTGTCAACTGGCGGCCGCGTGCCCGCGCGACCAAAACACAAACAAACCAGAGCGATGATGACGTTTGAGAGTTGTCAATTGGAAAGGCAAACCGAAACCGAACCGAAAGCTTTTAAATGCAACGTGCGCACTCACACGGGCATACGAAGGACAACGGCAACTATGACGTGTGCCTTTTAAGCAGCAAGTCAAGTCGCGTGGCGTCTGGTGGCATCTAGTGACGTTTGCTCCGTTTGCCACAGTGAAAAAGAAAACCAACTGTTGTTGTTGTCGCCCCAGACACACACACACAGTCGCGTGGCCATGTCCCCCCCCTCGCCGTTAGTAGACCGCGGTGCGATGTACAATGCGTTTTCTTTGGGGTTAGGGAGCACGACGTTTCTGTGTTGTCGGAGTAGACGAAGCCGACTGTTGCTTCGATTGCTCCACCTTTCGCGCTCTCTTCCCCTGTTCATTGTTTCGCTGGGCCCTTTGCGAAAAACGAAAAAAATGGTCTCAAACGTCCACACGAAGTCCGAGAATCGATTATCGGATGATTCGAGGTGACGCGCGCGGATACAAGGGTGTTGTGTGCTTCGTTCGCTCTCTCTCTTCCTTGACAGATTATAAAATTAGCCAAGATTCTGCACAACCACCATCGGTTCTTCTCGGGCTCGCGGGACGGTGGTGCCCAAAGTAATCCAATCCACACACCACTTGCCACCGCGCTCCGCCCCATCGTGTGTCGTTTGTGGTGCGCTATTTTTAACCCTACACGCCACACTACCTACTCTCGCCTTGCCTTACAGACACACACACCGACGGCCGTTCGCCTTCGCAAAGCACGCACCCGCCGACGGAGGCGGAAGCCATTTTTCGTTGTTTCAAAGCAACAACCGGAGCAGAGTGGAGCTCGGTGCGCAACTATTCTTCGAATCAATCAAACGTACACACTGCTGTGAGTATCATCACCAGAAACTCGCGTGCGTCCCCAACGGAGTTCGAAAACTCGGAGGACTTCTACTAATATTTCGGTACGAAACCAGCATCACATCACACGCGTGTCCCGCGTAGTAATCGATGATGCTCGGGTTACGTGTTGCTTCACAGAACACTTCCACAGCCACTCTCTGGTAAGAGATTCTCTTCCAAGGTTCGCGGGATCGGAAGGAACCGACCACAACAACATAAGAAGACGACAAGATTCGGTTGGCACGCGACACAAACAAAAAGGCATCATCCTGACGCGAAGCAAACGTCATCATCAGCAACGGCACCGACAACGATAACGACACGATAACTCACCTGGCCAGATTGGAGAGCATCAGGAGCTTGTGCTGCTTCTCGCGCCGTATGTCGTCGGTGAGCCGCGAGTACGTGTTGTTGATGCACACCGAGCGGCGCAGGTTGCGCTCCGAGTCCTTGATGCGCTCGAGCTTGTGCACGCACAGCTGCAGGATCCGCTTGCGCACCTCGCGCTGCTTCAGCTGCGGCGAGATCATCGGCACCTTCGGCCGGTTGCGCCGGATCGGGGGCGACGAGTGGGGCGGCCCGAACATGTCCGAGTCGTCGTCGGCCGCCGCCGCGGCCCCACTGTTCGATGGCAGGGTCATGGTGACCCGTGGACGTGGCGCTGAGATTCTCTCTCACTCACCCTCTCACTGTGGCTTTTTTGTTAATTATTTGGTGTCACTTTTGTTTTTCTTTTAGTGGGACACACTCCGCCGACAGAGAAACCGGACGAATGTCACTTTTACGACACACTTTCGACACCCAGCAGCGGCGCGGATCACTTCCTTCTCCTGGCTGCCGTCACACAGTCCGTGGTGCGCCGTCCCGTTGTGTTCACGCACGCACGCACGCACGCACGCACGCACGCAGGCAGAGAGGAACTATTGGTTCACTTTGTGCGCAGCCACTTGAGCTCTCCCTCTCTCGCTCTCTCTCGCTTATGACGGGAGTTTTGGATTTTGCTTTCGCGCGGTCACAGCAAGCCGCACCGTTTTCTAGTTCATGCTCCAAATTCCCTGCGCTTTTCAATTTCAATTCAAATGATTAACCACTCGCTGGTCACTCGCTGCACACACACACACACACCAACAGACGCCTGTGTTAAGGCCACCTCTTTAACACGATCGTTTTATGACGTGTTGTGGGTTATTTTTTATGTTTCTGCAGGTAAATGTCGCGCGCCTCGAAAGCGAAACTCTGGACAGCAGGCTGCGGGTTCTTTTCGGGACTTACGCTCCGCTCGAGCAACCTGCTGGTCACTTGCAATTTTTTTTCTCTTCTTCTATTGGCCACACACACAGTCACCAGCACCACCCGTCACCACGGTCGCGCGTTGCTCGAAACCCGTTTTCGGACTGTGGCGAGAGAGATACCACCACCCATCGGCTGACTGGCTGGCTGGCTGGCTGGCGACCTTGCCCCTTCCCGCCCCACCGTTTGGTAGGCCGTTAGGCGCGGGTGAAGGAAGCTAACTTAACACAGGTCGGCGGTGGTGGAGCCGTACCCGCTTCGTCTGCGTCTCTCTGTTTTGTTGTTGTTAACCACTCATGAGGCCACACTTATTCCTTTGGATATCCTTATGCTCACTGGCGCGGCGGAAGTCACTGGCAGGCACGGTACAGAGTTGGCCAAAGTTTGGTTTCAAATTGCACGAATGGGCACGGCGAGCGGGCGGGTGAGATGATAATAAATTGACACGCGACCTCAATTGACACGGGCACGGTTCGGGAAGCTTGGGCAGCTACCTGTACACATGTGCGGCGGACCGAAAATGAAACTAATCACTTAGTGGTAGTCAGTGGGGTGGCCGTCGGGGTGTCACATCGTTGGCGGCGACGGAGGCAATAAGTCACACTTCTTGTAAGACCACCAACCACCGGTGGGCCAGATGCAAAACCATAATCCCGAGATCCGTCCGAGTGTGGCTGCTGGATTGACCCTGGTCGGAGACACAACACACGCACGCACGGCACGGGTGATTCCTTTAAACGGCCGCTTCTTCGTTCGGTCGGCTCGGCTCGGCACGTGCACCGTTCGGCTCCTCACACACTACACGCCGTTACAACTGGAAATGCCCTTCTCGGCCGGTCGGTCGGATGGATGGATCCGCCGGATCGGTTGTGTGGTAACCGGAGAAGAGAACTGAGGATGGATGACGACGGGTGGTCACACACAACCCCCCCCCTGACCGTCTGTTGTGTGTGCGAGGAACGCTTCTTGATTATTTCGCGCGTGCTGCACGCTCGAACGCCAATCCGAAACTGAACGACGGACACAACACGAACGACCAACCAACCAACCATCCGGACGGTCGCCCGAATGTCGAATGCCGCGCGGTGCGAGCGAGTGAACGGCGGCGCGAGCGTCACTCACCATCGGCGGCGCGACGGCGGCCTCTCGCGAGTGTTCACCACCCACTGCGGCACCGCCTCCTGCCTCCCTTCCTGGGGGGTATCGTAACCGAAAAAGGGGATAACTTGCGCGCACGTCTAACGGTAATGGTCATAATGGCAAGCGCGAGTAATAGCTCCATACTCCCAATAATGACCGGAAGTTCGATTTGAACATATTTGGGGAGGCCCCCGACCCGCGCGGATCCTGTCCGGTTCATCTACACCGGACGAGACACACACACTCGGTTCATGACGTCGTCGGATAGAATATGCCATCGGGGAGCATACGACTTCACGGGGACGACGACGTCGATTGCCACTAAAAAACCACAATCACCTTGTGAGCGGCACACTCACTCGCGTGAGTGCACGCTTCGTGCTTCGTGAGAAACGCTGTGTTTTGTCCATTCCCTCATTCTACAGCGTTCACACGGCGTGTACGGATACGCCAAGGCTGCGCATACGACGCTCAAGGTGTGTGCGTGCGTGTGTACGAGGGTACAACGGTATTCGGAATCAGCTGTGCCACACCGACCGATGCGCCATCGGCTGTAAGTACCGCATCAATGGCCACACGATGAAGCACGCAGAGGGGACCTGTGGCGGCGGCGGGGTGCGTACGAGACGGTAGCGTACACACACACGCACACGCACGAAGGCGAGATTCTTTTGTTTTAATATTATGTAAAAAAAACACAACAAAACAATAGCCCTTCGCGGAGGCGCCGCCGTCTCAAGATGTCCGATGTTGTCGCCAAACTCCTCGAGCGAAGTTTGCTCTTCATTTCATCGCCCCCCACGCGTCGTGCGAGAGAATAGTAACAAAGTAATTTCCTCCTGTCCACAGTTTACCTCGAAATCCCGATGTTCTCCTTTTGAAGAGAGCGCACGCACGCCGAAGGCTACACGCGTTTGACTTTTGATGCTCCCGATCAGCGGCGGCGGCGGCGAGAAGGCCACGAAGTGAGCAGTGAGATTTCGCGCTCACCTCACACACTCCGTCGACATCGGGCATCGTGTGAGCGAGAGAGACAGCAGATGGGAGAATATTCAACGGGCGATGATGATGCTGCGTTCGATACATCGGAAAGTCGGAGTACGGGGTTTCCCATATCGCGGCTTGTACCTTCGGGGGATGCTGCTCAAGAAGGATGCGGGAATGTGTGTAGCAGCACACGCGGAAATGAGCGTGCGTGCGCCACACACCGTGTACCCGCCGCGCTTCTCACGCTTCTGGGCCACTACCTCCGGAAGGCCTTCTGGCACGCATAGTGGCGTCTGCCCTTAGCGGTGTACCAGGTACCAGGTGGGCTCCCTAGAGGCACGAACCGGTAGCGAAACCGGGCAGCAGGTAGGGCGCGTCTCGCCGTGACACGTCGTGTTTTGACAGCTTCATCGCGAGCGCGGAACCGCGTTTGCGTGTGTGCGCCACGGCGACAGGATTACCATTTTTGAACTTGGCCCACTGGTTTATTGGGCGGATTACCACCGATTAATGTTGTTGGGTCTGACGAGAGAGGTGGCGGCCTCTGACACATCGTCGGTCGGAGCTTAGCTCTGCAGTGTGTCTCACCTTTTGCTTACGCGGTTAATGTACCAACCCCGATCGTTGGTTCGTTCATCGCCCCAACGGCTCCGATAAATAAATGGGTCTCCTTGGGCCAACGCAAAGCCACACCACGACTTTAAACCGTCTTTTTTCTTATTCTGCCCTGCTGCCATCACCATCATCATCATCGGTGTCTTTGCCTCCCCGAGGTTCGATTGCAACCGCGTCGTCGCAGGATAAAAATTGCTCGAACCGAACAGCTGGGCCCAGCCAGCAAGCAGAGGGCGACGAAGTCGTCAGTGGACGAAGCATAAGAAAACACACAACACAAACATACAAATCTGACACTGCGGCAGCATCATGGGCGCAGGGAAAGGCCCAAGAATAAGAGGGTAATGGTAATAATAATAATGCACAGCGAGTGGAACCTCTCACCCGTGGCCACACTGTCGTGCTCACTCTTGCCTTGCTCGCTGTCCTTTTCTTGACGCGTGTTATGCTCTGCCAACCAGCTAACGTGCGCTACGCCGCGTTTACCCCTAGGCTCGACAGTAGTCCGCTACGTGTATGGTAATGAATTTGTTATCACTTACTAACCCCAAAAGACCCCAGCAGCAGCGGCAAGGTGTCAGCAGAGAGCACCCGGACGACTCAATTCCGCGATATGAGCGCGTTTCTATCGAACTAGTGGCCACCGTATAGTCAATCGGGCCAATTAACAAAATAGGAAAACCGAATCACCGGACCGATATTATGGTCCTGCCTCCCCGCGATAGGCTTATGGCACGGCCGCGAACCTGAAGCGATAGAGTGCGGCCCGCTATTATGTAGTTTTTGTTGTAAAGCAACCCGTGAGCGAGCGAGCGAGAGCGATGCTGGCTGGTGGTGCCCTTTTCGCACTCCTCGAATCAGTCGCCTACTGCGTGACCCGCCCGCCCGCCCGGACCAGCGCGCGCTCAAGTGAAACCACCCTCCCGCCCGATGAATGGCCCAAGATGACGGCGGCGGCGGCGATGATGATGATGGTGATGAAATTTTCCCTTCGCGCTGCAGCGGGGCGCGCTTTCCGTTCGGTTCGGGGTTCGGGTTTTCTAAAACGATTTAAAATTCAAGGTGAAAGGATAACAGCACACAAAGGGGCACACGGGCACTGCCTACGATTGCTGCTCCCGGTTCCCCGACCCGCAGGGTGCTTCACATAATAATAAGGATAAAGAATTGGGTCCAAAACTAGCGCACGGAACGTGTGTCTTCTGCGTAGCGTTCCGCCGAAAAATCGGTTCTTTGTGTGAATCCTGCAGCAGCACGTGAAGGACGAACCCACCATCGCAGGTTGGAGCCGGCGGCGGCCCCCGAGAGTTGCATGCATTATTTCGATGTAGTGTTTTCCTCCAGCCAGCCAGCCAGCCAGCCAGCCAGCCGCGGCACGTCGTCCAACACGCAACGTTATATCAACGTCTTTGCGTGGCACGGCACAGCGAAAAACCTACCGCCCTCCCCTCCACCTTCGCTCGTCGCACCGTCCGCCAGCGCAGCATAAGAAGCAGCAGCAGCAGCAGCAGCGGGCCGAACGGGCAAAAACCAGCCTCGCGTGTGGTACCGAGGCACGTACCACCGGCGAACGGCTGCCCTCTGCGTCGAGGGGTTCCGCGTGCTCCGCGTCCTACACCCCAGCCCTCGCTCAGACCCCCGCCAGTGGCCTGACATTGTGATAGCAACTCGCTCCTCGCTGCTGCTGCTGCTGCTGCCGCAGCAAAGTGGAACTACAAAGTAGTGCGCGGCGCGGAGACCACTTTTTTCCGTTCCGTTCACCCGGGGTTTTGACGGCTTGAAAACTTCAAATATTTAACAGAGCACCCGGGCGGGGCCGTGCCTTGGGCATCGCGGGCGATTAGATGGCGCACTTTTCGGTCTCGGAAAGCCTCGGAAGCCGGACAATCGGATCCGGAATCCTCCGATTTTTATCTCCCAGAAAACGCACAATGAGTCCCTGGATGACAGTGGTGGGCCCAATACGGGAACCATCGACGACGACGACGGTTCTTCGTCAACCAGCAGTCCAAAACGGAGGGGCCAAAATGAAGGTTAGTGATTGGCAACACAGCACTCCAAGACGGGGACGACGACGAAGAAGCCCACAAACGAGAGCTCGACAACGCGGTGGCGACGTGCGATTATCGTTATTAAAGCAAAATATGATCCACACGCAAATGCGTCGCTGGCCGTCCGTCGTCCGTCCGACTTTTGCTGACATCGCTCTCCACGCCTTGAATGTCTCTTTCTCGCTCATGCACGCCCGCGAGAGAGAGAGAGCGAACCGAGGGACAAACAGATGGATATTAGAATCTTAATATAGCTAATGCCGCCAGTGGAAGCATTAAATCGGGTTTTTATATGCTTTCGATTCGACACATTACACACACCCGGACGAAGCGACTCGAGTCTCATCGCTCACCGCCGTGAGCTGATCCGGCGGCTGTGTGTGAGCTCGGTTCGCGCTCAGCTCAGTCCGCGACATCCGCCACCGATGGGAAAAAAGAAATTAAGAGAACCGCCGCTGCATAATTCACGGCTCGGGAAAGTTAATCGCACAATGGCAACACCGGCGCCTGCCGGCCCCCTGGCATCAGCCAGCGTAACGGCGACATTTATCGATACGCACTTCTATGGTGGTTCCTTGTCCGGGGTTTAATGAGGCGTCGATTATTGGCGACGGTGCTGCGCTGGCTGAATTTCTGCGGGTTCAACGCGATAGCCGCGATCCTTTGGGCCGGGGTCCGGTTTATGTGTCCCGGTTGTGCATCTCGAAAAGAAAAATGAGGGACCATTGACTTTCGGGCCAAGGACGCATCCATTCCGTGTGTGTGTGTCGTGCACGCCTTGGATTTCCCTTTGCCGGTGGCCGGATGTTGTGGTTCTTCCCAAGAACGTTCACGACATCATGAATCATCCTCACCCGAAAGATAAAGGAGTGTGGCCATTTTGTGTCGGCCTCCCCCGGTCGCCCCAACGATGCTCGGAGTGATTCATCAGCCTCAACAGAACGCGCCTCTTCTTCGTCCTTCACCGCCACGGGTGTGTGTTGTAGGTGCGTTCCTCTTCCTCCCGCGGTGACTAATGACGCGGGTTTGTGATGCGCACGTCACTCACGGCTCAGCGTGCTCACTCTCACTCAGGTTCGCTGCCGACGGAATGTGCGCCGCGCGTCGCGGCTTGAAGGTTTCTCTCGCGCCCGGCCAACGTTTGACACCAATCCGGGCGGTCGGAGTGAGGGTTTTTGCATTTATAATCAGGACAATAGCGCACTCATCGGCGAATTCGAGTGATTTGCTGTTTAATGATGGAGCGTGTGAAGGCGAAAAGCCTGTCCTAATTACCGGGCTTAGCTGTCCTTTAAAGGGAAAAGGCGCAAACGAACGCTGATCGATCAAATCCACAACATGAATTCCTTTTTGAATCCTTCCTTCTTTTTCCTCAAACGGCCCAAAAATAAAGCTTCTTGTGGGCCGCCAGGTGGTTCCCAAGAACTATCGCTCCCCCCTTCGCCCGCGGTGTGCCGTTATCGAGTTCGATCAAATTGAGGCCATCAAACGCTCATTAAGCCCAGCGACCTCGGTGAGAGAAAGATAGGGCAAAAAGAGGCGAACGAACGGGCACAGTTCAAGGGGCGCCGTACTACTTCCGGTGAGCGACGGCCGATCAGGACACAAACCGCAGGCCGGCTGGGGATCGCTTGTGCAACAAAACGGAAAACACCCCCCAGGTGACTGCCGCCAAGGGAAGTGACGGCATTCGCGAGCCATTCGCCGTCGCACTCGTTCCATTCTTGTATTTCCATTCCCTCACATCGGCGGTTGCAAGGGATTCGACCAGGCGGGCACTGTGGCGTGTCCTTTTCGATATGGGTGGGGGGGATTACTTTGCACCACGCCGTTTCACGCTGGTGACGCTGTAACGACAGCAGCGTCCTGCGTCCTGTTTCCGGTTCCCTGCACCGTGGGACCAATAACGAAGGCTAACTTTCGGTTGTCCAACAACCCGTTGTTGGTGGGGCGGCAGCCCGACACCGACGGTTGTATGTTTTTTGCCACGACGACAGCAAACCGACCGACAGAGAGAGAGAGAGCCCGGTATTAATAATCCGCTTTGCGGCGCGGCACGCGAAAGAGGCCATAAGTGCCCCTCACAAATATGTATATCGGTTATGGGGCAGTGGAAGCGCAAACAAACACGAATTCTGCGTGTTGTCCACACAGAAATGCGCGTCAAATTGAGCGACGCCAAACACATACACCGGCACGGACGCGTGGCGGAGGCTGAACCGCGCGTCGAGAGAAGAAATCCGACGGCGGCAACAATTGGTAGCAGCAGCAGCAGAGTCGGGCCGTATGTAGATCAATGTCACATAAAATGAAGCTTTTCAGGTTAAGCAGCGGTGCGGTCTTGGCCTGGGAAGGGTGTTGTCAGGTAAGAGCGCGCGCGGTTTGACGTCAAGTAAACGGCAACCGCGACAACGACGGCGAGGCTCTCCCGTGCACTCTTGGGGCCCTCGCACTCTCTCTCTGTTTGGGGTTTTCCCTCTCCCAAGGGTTTTTTCTGCTCAGTCTGTCACGCGTACTCTCCCCAGTGGCCGCCACGGAACCACCAGGCACGCGCGTGTGTGTGTGCGAAGAGAGACGACGATAATCGCCATTTCCGTCAGAGTGCGAAGGTGAAGCGAACAATTGAATATAAGGTCGTTCGGCGACACGGTACTCTCTGCGCGCCCTTCGCGCCCAACCCGCCCTCGGTCGGTCCCGGCCTGTCACGGTAAAAAACAGAGAGGGACCAAAGCAGCCAGTCCAACATTTAATAAAAAAGGGTTGAGTGCGCGATCCTGCCAGGAGTCGAACCTGGAATCTTCTGATCCGTAGTCAGACGCGTTATCCATTGCGCCACAGGACCCGTCGGTAAGCGGACAGCTAATCAACGACCCGGTCACTCACACAGCTCAGCCACGCGCTATACACTTAAGACTCGTGCGTTCAGCGCTCAATATGTTTAGCAGCGCATACATACGCATACCAGAGGAGCAAGTCCGCGCCGCGAATATGCGCGAGAAACAAGTCCGGTTTCGCTCACACCCCCCCGTTACGCGGGTTGGGTGGTCGATGGGCGGTGTGGTCGGATGGGGTGTTTAAAAATCGACCACCGATCGACCAGCGCGTCAGCAAACACACACCCAGCAAGTGAACTTCACCTCGTCTCGTCTCCCACGTAACCCGGAAAGACCATTATTTGCGCGAACCTGAAGCGCAAATCGATTTAGAAATTAGGAGAAATATTGCGCCATCGCCATGTGTAGATGTTGCTGCGCTTCAGCCGAAAAGACGTAACAACAAATAAGAAAACATAAGTCGGGCGCAGCGGCTGAAAGTGCTGATAAGGGAGCGTTCTGTACACGAAAACAAACAGCAATCAGCTGAGGTTAATCGCCTGTGTCTAACCTCTCTCTCTCTCACACACACACACACACGCGTTCTTTCTATCTCGTCCAACACAGGTTGAAGGAACAGCTTCGTGAAATCAATCGTCATAAAGATCCCGTGTTTTCTGGTATTTTATTTATTAACAAAAATCAAACTGAAAACTTTTACCAATAAACCCATAGATACCGGTTCCATGCCTGTTAGGACTAATGTATCAATTTGTTTGAAATGTCTTTAAAATAAATCTTCTAGAATTGATCAGCGCAGATCTTCGTCGATTTTCTTGTTCGAGTAACATTCATTCGATGCTCATCTTACGTCATTAGCAGAATAAAGAGTCTGTCAAACTAAGCAAACATGCTGATTCCGATGAACCTTCCGGGAACCCCGAAGTATTCGGGGTTTTGGTACGGTATTTACCCGAACACATTGAGCTAGTTGACAAACTTGCGCCCATTTTGAACCGATTTTTAAGCCAAACAAAGTACGAAAACTTTGAAGCGAAACTTAGCGAAAAAATGTCACCAAACAGGGAACCCGTGACCGGCCGAAAGCTGCGCTAGTTCTGATCGCTGTACTGAAGTTGAGGACCGACATTCTGGAGATCCTTACCATTGGAAACGATTATTATTTTAAAAGTGTCATAATTTCGTTAATTTCGTGAAACAGTTTGTAGTGGACCATCCAAAATCGGGGTTGATTAAACATTTTCTCTTTCCGACACCGTCCAACAGGAGGACGACTTACTAACGAGAGCCTCAGAAGTTAGAAAATGAGTCCCATAATCAAGTAGACATTCACCTGAAAGCTGTTTAAGCTAATTAAACACGAACATTAAAAATTTGTGGAGGGTCCCAAACATTTTGCCAACCCCAAAACTTCTGAAGCGCCAGCCAATTCGGTTCTGTGTGCCGCGTGTTGGCTTCGTTCAAGCCACCACCTCTCAATCATAACGCGCCCAAACGTTGTCAATCAACCGGTTCCGGTTCCGGTGGGCGTCCGGAGGGCTCCGCCGCGTCGATCCGTTTCTCCCGTCCGGGGCTGATGGATTATTGATAAGTGTTTAATAAACAATCGGGTGCATTGCCAGTTGCACCTCACACTTTGGGGCGCGCGGTGTTCGCCGCCGGCACACAAAGAAACTCCATCATCACACGTTGGCAAAAAATCCGCGAAAATCCCATTCATAACATCGCGGGCTTAGCAGCAGCAAATAATGAAAGGAACGAAAGCACACGGTTTTCCATCGACGGCGACAACCAACCCCCGGGGTGGTGGGTTGCGGGGCGCCCCACAGTCACACACACACACACAGAACACACGTGTTATTGATTTTCCCCGGTGCTGATGCTCACGGGCTGGCGGCTTTGTGCGATGCGCTCCACCATTCGCTGCAGTACGTGTCCGTGTTTTTTCTGCGTATTATTCGAGGGTGATTTGTTGTAGCAAAAGTTATGGTATCCATTTCAACCCCCGTTGACAGCGGCCCCAATGTGTAATGGTGCAGATTTGTGGCTCGCTTTTGGGTGTTTATTTTTTGCGGGGTTTCCACGGGGCACCACGGATTTAATGGAGTCTCCACCGCTGGCTGTCACGAACAACGCATCGTTTTTGCGCGACAGCATTTTAATTAAGAACCGATTGAGGTGCGTTATGTTGAAGCGTTTGCTTCTGGCAATATAAGCAATATAAGTCTACACCGGCGACTGACCTTGGGATTGAGTTAGCAAAATAGTCGACACAACAAATGACAGGCGTCGTCCCCGGCGCAGTGGAGGACTCTGGAAGTAATCAAACAAACTAATGCGGAACAGAACAATGGCACAGTTTGCATAAATAATGTCGCCGCCGAATGGCGCCTTCGCCAAGCAGCATTTTAATAACAGATAATGCAATTCAGTTCCTTTGTTGCAACTTTCGTAGACGGGGCGCGAAAGCGAAGCCGAAGGAAAACTCGGACCACAAAAAAGCTGACATTTCCCCCCGAGAGAAGTTGGTTGGCGTAACCTGCGGGGAGGGCCCTTATGCCCTAGCCCCCCCCCCCAGGCTAAAGGACCAAAGCCAATGACAAATTTCCCGTTCGCGCCTTGCCCTTTTTTTTGGTTTGACGGGGTGGGTGTGGCAATGGGCGCCGGGCGCCCATTACAATTGGCGAGCAGGATTTGTCCGGCCGGCCATTTATTATGCATGAAAATTTGCCACAATGCAAGCCGAAGCCCGGCCGGAATTAATTATTGCGCAGGTCGGTAACGGAAAGGTATTTTATGCAAAACGGCTGGGGTCGCTTGAGGCCCCGACCCGTGACCCGACCCCCGAGTGTGATGCTGCGGGGCAAATGTGTGAAGCAAAAGTACATGTACACGCGATGGTCAAGTGGTCACCGCATCCTGTTCCCAGGATCCAGCCAAGATCAAGCATAAAGTACACACGCACAGAGCATTAAGGGCGACATAGAAAGCCAATCATCATTCGGGCGCGGGGCCACCCAAAGACGACCTTTCTTCGGCGGCCGGCACAAAGGCGGAAGTCGCACCCAAGGAGACAGAGGCCCAAGATTTGGGTCAATCCTCAACGCTTGGAGCTTGGTAACGGCTCACTCAACGAGCCCGAGACGCGTGTGCCCACTGTGTGTGTGTGTGTATCCGGATTTTCCGCATTATCCCCTTCCGGCCGGCCTCAGCGTCTGGCACAGCGCACGCTTCTCGGACACGTAGTAAGTGACAGTAGCGCGGTGTTCATTACTTGATTAGAGGCGAAACTAATCGTGATTAATAATATTGGCCAGACGGGCGTGAGGGCGGGCAGGTAGGGCCCCAGCCGGTAGGTGGGTCGCCTTTTCCAGAAGGACCTCCTCGCCTCGCCCTTCCCTCCGTGCTGGCTGGCTGGAACAGGTTCATGCCCGCCAACATGGAGAGCTCGGGCGGTCGGGCTTTTCGGAGTCGGGAAAATGCAAAAACGTGATCATAAATCATCACGTTCCACATGGCGCACACGCAGACACACACTGGGCGCTCTGGCCACGCGCGGGGGGTGGTTGCAGGATTGAGCGAGAGCGAAAGCGAGCGAGTGAAACGGGACGAACGAGCACGAGCGCGCTTGTGTGATTAGAGGTGAGCAAAATGGGATCGACGACGACGTTCGGTCGGTCGGGCCGCTTGGGGACTGGTGGCCAACAGAAGCCAACTACGGACGAGGAAGGCCGCCCCGGACTACTGCCGGGTTTCCTGGCGAAAGGGTCCACAGCATATGGAAGTGGGCGCTGGGCCTTAATTATGACGTTTCGGGCCCGCACGTCCCCGCGTGTGTGACTCTTGGAGTACTGGCGGCCACTAGGAGGCGTCTGTGTCACAGTGGCAATTGTCGGTGTCACAGCCAGAGCGCGGTCCAATAGTTCCGCGACCCCGGACAAGCCGATCGAGAGGCTTTGATAAGAACTCTGTTTACAGGGAACTAACTAAATATGTTAATCGCCTGTTTAGATTTCATCAGACGGGAAACTTGTCGGAGCCGGAACCGTTCGATCCGGCCGGAGTAAAAGACTTGAAAAACACAAAATTAACCGTACGTTCCGCACGGTCCGTGGGCTCATGGAAGTTTCGGTTCCGCGATAAGCGATATCACTGCACACGAGAGTGTATTACTGCGTTTTGTGCGCTAATAGTGTGCGAATGGGGACCGCGGGGCCCCTCGATTACGGCCCAGGCGATCGAGATACACGCGGCGCATTCGATTGTATCTGGAGCGTGCGAGCAGAGCTGCTATTATGGGTGGCGTGGCGAAAACCATCCTCCCACCCACCAGCACCCCCCCTGCCCCACGATGTTATGGCGAGGAAGTAATGGCTTCCGTCGGGTGGCCGGAGGCCTGAGCCTCCCACGGACTGTGTGTTGTCAACGCATTATTTAGTGAGTTATGGTCGACTGGGCGGCGAGTGAGAAGCGTCGGCTCACCGTGAGTGTTGTTGGAGTAGAAAAATGCGTGTAATTGTCAGAAAACGGGCTAACCACGGGACAGGAAGTGTGTGGCCCAGCAAGAAACGCTGATTAGTGAGTTGATTACCTACTCACCACCGCAGCAGCGAGCTCGAGGCGTATTGTTTCTCGCTTTCAATCAATCTGCAGCGCGGTTTTTGGGACATCGCCCCCCTCAACCCTCTTCCGTTAGTTTAGTAGGCCGTGTGTTTTTTTTTGTTAGTGATCCACACTCACTAAAGCCGTAAAATCTCGCCGAGAGAGCTAATGCTGGAAGTTGTTCACTTTTGCTCTCATTTCAATAGAGTCGCGCTTACAGAAACCCCCCATCGATTCTCCTTCTCACTCTCACGAGCTGAAGTGTGTTTCGGTTTCGCTCGCTCACGCGCCTGTGAGAAACCGTCGTGAGAGAGAGAGAGTGAGCGGTCGCGAGAAGCCCGCGCGCGCCGCATTGAAAACAATTTATTTTATGAGCTTTTTGGCTTCGCTGAGCCATTTAATATGCTTTATCTGTTTCAACACCGCCCGCCCGCCCATTCACCCGCACCCTTTATCATACAGATACTCGCTCTCTCGCTCGCTCGCAGTCGATGTTGCTGTTGGGTCCCATACTTTTGCTTTTCGTCGGTTTTCCATGCTCCACCGTAGTGCTAACTACTCCTACTGCTGCCGGTGCTGAGCTCTCTGTGGTCTGGCCTCTAACGGCTTTTTTGCTTTCCAAACGACGACGGCAACGGCACTCGAAGCACTAGAAGCAAACAAACAACTCCGGCTCTGTCTCCCTTGTGGCTGCCTGTCTGTCCGCGTTTTGTTTCTCGTATGTTTCGAGGCGCGTTTATGGCTGCGCTCCCCAAAAGTTTACAATTTTCGCGGTCCGTTTTACCCCGTTGGTGGACACATTTTCGGTGCCCCCCGCGTTGACTTGTGGAGGTTCCTTTCTTATTCTTCTCATTATTCATTTCTTATGTTTTCTTTCTGTTTTTCGTTAGCGCTCTCTTGGGTCCGTATCGAACCCAAGCGTAAGTGTGCGCGGTGGCGGTCCCTGTTCGCTCGCGCTCATTAAATTTGTGATGTAAATCGGTTTTAACTACGTTTAGCATATTTTGCACCTCGTCACTGTGAATGTCTCTCTCCTTAGTGCGCGGCCACTATTCACACCTACAAACGTGAATGGCACTGGGCAGCCCAAAACAACATAATCGCTCGAAGGTTCATCAACATTGTTTTGTTTTTCTACTTCAATTTAGTTGCCTTTTTGCGGTGTCCCCATCGCGCCACGTCCACGCCTCACACATCCTGGGGACTCGACAGCGAGCGAACACGCACCAACACAAACGCAGAGCACGTTCCCTGCGTATTACTATATTGGCCGACGGAGGGATTTCACGCGACACGAGTAGGACGGAGATTACACGGCCCGTTCCCCCCCCGTTCCATTGTCGTCACTTCGCGTGCCAGTGGATTATGTTTTATTGGGGTCTTCTTCGCTCTCTCGCTCTCCCCCTTTGTCGTATGGTCTCCACATGGCTCAGCAAACACTGACTCGGAAGTAACTCGTTCGCGGTACGATTTTTGGTCGCTGAACAGGAACCATCCGACAACCATCTTGTCTCGCTCGTCCGGAACCTAATCCAAAACGGGCGCCCATCCTCCCAAGTCCTCGATAGTATAGTGGTCAGTATCCCCGCCTGTCACGCGGGAGACCGGGGTTCGATTCCCCGTCGGGGAGAGCGTGCGAAATCGCCTCTTTTGCTGTGCTGTGTGCCATCACCCCTCGAAAGCCTTTTTTATCGTCGCTGGCGGATCCTTCTTGTCCCTTGTCGGTACAAATTTTATGTCCTTGCAAATGTGAGCCCTGAACAAAACCCTTCAACGCGCGATGATGGTGTGCTGCTGTTGGTGTTATCTCTTCCCATTTTGCGCTGTGCACCATATGGACCATGAACTCTACTCGCTCTCGCTCTCTCACGCTCGCTCCCTCTCTCACTCACACGCACGGAGCACGTTTCATGTTGCTACCTTCGTCGAGGCGGCCGAACCGTCCGTTGTTGTTGGAGGGCGAAGCACACACACCGCACACTCTCGTTGGAGGGATTGATTAATTGTGCGGTTCGAGCACCTTCCGTGTGAATGTGTGTATGGAGCAGTACGCGCAGTGTGTGTTGGTAGAGAGTGCGGGCATCAGCATCTTTTGCGGATCGCAACGAACGCGAGCCACACGGTAAATGACCTTCTTCCACACACCGAGCCGATCGCGCTCTTGGCACTCTGCTTCTTCGCTGGTCCAGCGGGTTTGGGTCGCCTCCTTCTTCTTCCTTGGCTGCCATCCAAAACACGAAAAAGAATAAACAAAACGCAATCCTGATCGTCGAGTTCCCGCGAGCCCGTTCGCCCGAGAGGCTCCCGCGAGAAGGACATTCACTTTGCGGGCGGGCGAATGTCACGCGAATTGCAATGCGCGCCGCCCCCCGGAAGCTCCGGGCTGATTCGGCGCTGCAGCCATTTTGGCAGCCGGAAATTCGAGCAAAAGGCAGCCCGAAGGCAAACGCACCCCCGGCAACGACCCGAGGTGGCCATGAAGCTGTGTCGAGTAATTTAACGCGCAAAACTACCCTCGACCCGCCGCCGCCCACGGCCTCGGTTTCCTCCGTGATTGATTTGAGCTCGACCGGAGCTTCTAACCGGGGGCGGCCCGGATTTGAAACTCCGACGCCGGGAACGACAACCATTTTCGTGTCCGTTTTCGACGCCATCTTCGACGTCACAAATTATGCCACTTGGTGACTTATGGAAAAAGCGATCAATCTTCGATCGCAACCGGACACGGTGCTGTACGCCGGTTAAAATGAAGTCGCCAACACACAGAAACACACAGCCACACACACATCACACCCAGCGTCATCGGTCCGATATTGCGCCGATTGGCGATAGCCGTGAGATACGGTGGACGTGAGATGTGAGAAACGCATTCTCAGCCGCTTTGTAGCTCATTCCACGCTTCCTTCGACGGTGGCAAAGGGAAAGCACAGCACACCGCCAGCCAGCACCGCGCCTTTCCTCCGGTTCCGGCTCACACCGGAGTTGCGAAGGGCGACCGCTCCGAGCTCACCCCTCACGCTCACGCTCACTCGCTCTCACTAGCTTCGTGAAAGACGCAAAACGCGTTCGCTACCGTCACCGTGACTGAGGACAGCGCGACGAACCGGCCCCAACGGCACGAGACGGAAGTTGAAGCCGGACCCCCCGGCGACCCAAGCGAATGAGCCCCCAGTATCCCCCCCTCGTATCATCGCATTTATTAACCTGTAAGCGGCGGCGCACATCGTTTCAATGTTTCGTTGCGACGAAGAAAGTGACGTGGGGTGGCCAATTTAACTCCGTATTAGGATTTTGAGGAGTACTTCAGTCGGTTGCAAATTCCATGGCCTACTTTTGCGCTGCTGCCCTGAACCCGGCCATCAACTGGTGGGGGGCTTTGCCGTGCGGCGGTGCGCGCCGTTATAAGATCGTGTGTCAACACGGCGGCGGCGGCCCAAGAAACTGCGAAACCAAATCAGAGCCGAGCAATCAAAACAAAGTGCGATTTGGCGTATCCGTCGCTCTCTCTCTCTGTCGCTCACTCGCTCCTTCGTTCGCTCGCTGTAATCCGGAAAACGGTCCCCGAAACGCGCACGGACGGCGGCGGGTATTACGTAAAATGGACGCACGGTAGGGTGCATAACGCCCCGAACGCGTCGTCGTGATTTGGGCCGAAGAAGAAGAAAAACACAAACACGAACAAACGTCAAGCATGCAAATCGATCGGTTCGGCGATTCGACGTCATCACACCTGTCAGTTCCGTAGCTGGCGGGTTGATGACGACATAAACGGTGTGTCGGAACACACACGGAACATTATGCTCTCATCATAATGCTCTCTCGCTCTCCGTCTGTCCCGAGCTCGCCGCTTGCCGAGTGTTCTAACGTTTGACAGTTCGGCGTAATACACCCGGATCCGCGATGGAGCGTGCTCGTGTCCGAGAGCTACGTCGCCCGATTCGGCTCCGCAGCATTATCTCTGGTGGTGGTGGTGGTGGTGGGGCGGGCGTGTGTGCGTACGTGCGAAGCGTCACAGCTCCGGTCGAAGGGAGTATTTAATAAGCTTAGTTTCCGGCCCCCCGGAGTGGACACATTCTAATGCGGACGGGATGTGTTGCTCTTGCTCGATGTTGGGTTGGGTAGCCAACAATGTTTGACAGGATGAGTCACCCAATTTTCGTCTTATCACCGCTGCCGAGACGATATCTTTGGCAGGTACCGCCGCCAAAATAAGGCAACCGAATCGCCCTATCCGCGGACCAGCGTGACGTCAGTGAGATTCGAAACGTTCCGAAACTCCCTCTCTCGGGCACCGTGTTAGCAGACAGCGCGGTCGGGGGTCTTATCAGCCGGCCGGCAGGGTGATAAGAAATCGAACGGCAGCAGCGTTTGCCGGCAAGCGACTAGGACGATCTGCCCGAAATAATGGAACCCGCTTCGTCGAGATTACAGAGAGCCTTTAGATACCGGGGTGCCGGGTCTCCCTAGATACCTAATAACAGTAACTGCATGCGATAATCGGATGTAAAACCATCTATCAATACCGATCGGTGATTATCACAGTCGGACGGTCCGGCTAGCTAGCTGGCTGATCTTCGGCTTTCCACGAAAAGTCTGCGCTGCTTGACGCCCGGAAAAGGATCAAATGATTCATCGGAGGCGGACCTACCCCGAGTGTGATTATGCATGTAAATTGAATGTTTGCGGAACGACCCACGGGACGTCCCGGGTTTTCCCGGAAGGCGCCTTGTGGCCAACGGCTTTCGAACGGAACTAATACAGTATGCTGTGACGGCGGGTGGTTCGGCCGTCACCATCGAAGATTAGAGGGTGCGAAATTGCGAAAAAAAACGAGCGGTACGAGCGGGGCGGGGGGCTTACAGCTGGCCAGTTGACGGCAACGACCGAATAAATTAAAGAATGGCCTGCAATGGGGATGCTATCAAATTAGGTTGACAGATTGACAGCAAGGGCTACCAGTGACAGTAGTGCAACCTCTAAACATTGGTCCATCCAGTCTGCAGCTGCTAATCAGCGTATCCCGGGAGCACCATACTCCATGTGGAAGATGGCCGCCGTCTCCTAGCGTGACAGTGGCAATCGGATACAGACGTCGTCGCGTAGGACTCGAACAGCATTTGATAAGCGGCGTGTGCTCTCGAAGTGTTCGCGCATTCATTGCTCAACCAATTCTCACCATCGCGAGCGACACACAGCGTAGAACGCGAGCAGCCCGTGTGTGCGTAGTGTGTTACTGCCACACACTACAATTGGAGTCGATGAATAATTTAATCGATTTCATAAGTGGCAACAGATTGCCAGGCAGCGGCGGCACAAGGCGGCGGCAGTGACGGCCGAGAATGAGCGAGATAGCCGGGATGGTGCGCCACAGGTGGTGCGAGTGAGAGGCACGTTGCCATGGCAACAAACGGCGGCGCGCGTTGCTGGTGAGGAAATTCTTAGCACAGCATCCGAGCGGAGTTTCTGCGTTTTCTCTCGTTCCCCCCTCGTTGTTTTGGGTGAACCACGGCAGTGAGTGTGAGTGAGTGAGTGAGGCGAGGGAGGGAGAGAGCGGGACGGGGCCACCGAAAGGGCCGGCTGCCGGGGTGCGGCTTCTTTTCCACTTTTCGGTGGTGGTTCCACTTTTGCAGGGCTCTCTCCGGTGCCGCTGCTGGACCGGGACGGGATTTCTGAAAGTCTCGTCCTCGGCCGGTTGCTCCTCGGCGTAGGCTTCTGGGGTACACGCCAGGCTGCGATGCCGTTTGTTGGGTAAGCTTTAGGTAAGTAAGGCAAACACAAACACCGTAGAAGCGAGCGGGAGAGCGAGTGAGAAAAGGCACGGGTCTTGATCGAGTTAGGGAAAGATTTTCGTTCGACACCCCGACGACGGCAGCAGCGTGAGAACCTTCGGCAACAAGACGGAGGCGACGGAACTGCCTGTGGATTGCTGGCCCTCTATAATCAAGGAGTTCGGTTTAGAATGAAGTATTGAATGATTGGCATATCGGCACGACACACACAGAGAGAGAGAGCAACATGATGACGCACACACACACTCGGCATCATCCGGCTGCTTCGTTACGCTGATGACGCACCTCGCACAGGGTGATTCGTTTCAATGTTGCAAATCACAAAACTGTCAACAATTGATCGGCCCATCCGTGTGTTTGTGTTTGTGCTTTGGCGAATGGCAACAAATCAAAGTTTCAGCAGAGTTTACTCTTGCCCGAGGAGGTATCATTGCCAATTCTAAACATTGAGCGAATGTAGCGCTACTTAAAGGCAACTTGTAAGAGGCAGCGGCACGATTAGGTGGTGTCATGTAAACAGAGGGTTGTAGGTAGAGAGTAAGATAGTAAAAGATCTTGACTTTTCGGGTCAGCAATCTATAGGGCGCCTAACTAGCGTTCTTGGATGGCGTATGTTGAGATATTCGTATCGAATATTCTGCTCCTCGGTAAAGTTGTTCCCGAAGTTGGTAGAGTAGCAGTGCTCGGTTAAGGGAATCGAGTACCCTGAGTACATTCAAACGGAAGTTGTTACGGTCCAACCGTAGGAACCGTTTTCATCGACTTTCCTACACTTTTTTCTTTATAACAGTTCAAACTCACAGCCCCGAACTCCGTCTGCTGGTGTCGTTGTTGGACGAGTGCATTTGCCATCGCTTTGTTCTGGAGAGCATAAAATTCGAACAAATTCTTGTTTCATTGCAGTGTGCCGTCGCCGCCACGCCGAATGTTTACGACGCGCCCCCAGCATATCGTTTACTGTCTTCCCAGCCACCGCCGCCCTCCCCCCCTCGACGACACGCAAGACTGCAACTGCTCGAGCTCGAGCGGAGCACATCTTCGTATGGCCGAATGGTGCAATAAATGCGCGCACCCTCGTGTGTCTTTAGATCTCTAGCTTCGGTTCCGTGTGAGCGCGGCAAGTTTTCAGGGAAGCAAACAGAACATCGAGCCGACTGACCCCTCGGGGCCCAGCCATCGTCGGAGTCGTTGCGGTCGGCCGAGAGATGGCCCGAGACGACGACTCTATAATGGCGGGCGCAAGAAAGTCAATTGTGCGGCGCGATCGACCAGTGCGTGATCGACGTGATCCTCGATGATCGATTGACTATCGAGCGAAAGAGAGAGAGAGAGAGCATAACAGCAAGCGTAAAATACTTTTCCCGGCACCACCCGGGCGATGGTGGTGAAAGATAAAAGTGAAAATAAATACCTGCGGACGCGGACAACGGACCAGAAGGGCAAAACGATGCGGCCCTCGACATAGATAAGGGTCCCATCAAGCTCTCTTTGCTTCCATCCGGACACACACACAAGCAGGCCCCCCCCGTCTTGAATGGTCGCACTTAATTAACAACCTGCGCGCGGGTCCGGCGACTTACACTGGCCACTGGCCGCGGTCCGCGGTCCGCGTACCGCTCGTGAGTGAGATAAGCGGCGCATTCCAGCGGCGCAATGATTGTCGCCACCGCCGCTGCTGCTCACTTGCGTGAGTTATGGCGTCTTTCGGGTGGCGGGCGCCCGCGCGACATTCCGCGCGATGTGTTCGGCCGCCGCCGCCGCCGTCCGGATTGCTCGCGGTCCCGGACACCCCGAAATGTCATTTGACTGGCGCAAATGGAAAGCAAGTGATCTAACGATGGTCCGGCATCGGCAAGTCCGGGCAACAAGACGGAAAGGCTCACTTGCTTCTCTCTCGCTCTCTTGCACTGTTCGGACTTGGACTGGCTGCCGTTGGCACAAAGTTTCACTTTTCTGTACCGACAGTGACACAGAGAGAGAAAGAGAGAGCGCGGGGCTCTTATGTCGCGCTTCGTTCGCCTTCATTTCAATTATTAAACGCCCTTGCGGACCCTCGGTTGATCCACTTGCTGCGCCGTAGATCGTTCCTCTGGTCGTCCCTTCCGTCACCACCGAGGACCGGTGACGTAATGGGACACAAATGTGACGGATCGATCTCGGAGACGGGTTCCAAATAGGCCTCATAGGCCGTTCCGCTGATTGATTATGATCGGATGTAGTTAACCAAAACAAAAAACGGAACGGAGCCTCGTCGCGTCATCGTCCGGGGTGCGGACTGACGTCAAACTGGTCCGTTCCTTGGTAATTTGCCAGCACGTTAAACAAGACACAGGTTTTCGTTGTTGTGGTTCTTATCTTGTCCGCGAGCGCTTCCCTTCCGGGCGCTGACGTTGTGACGGTGGAACCAAGTACGAGGAGGTCGTAGCAGTCCACTAAAGCCCAGAGAGTGGCACGTGCAGAATGGCTTTTTCCAACACAGGACGAGAGATTTGCATTTACGACGGGAATCGAACCGGTCGTCGTTGATAAGACTTGAGGCTACGCTCCCGCGGAACGCCCGTAGTTAAAGGTGTCGAATGTTGGGCGTTGGGCAAGCACAAGTTTTACTGCGTTTAAATTGGTCCACATCTGGAACCACCACTCTGGCCGTTTGGTCCCACCATACGGGGAGTGGAGCGTGCAGTGCGTGACACCAACCAACCACACCCAGCCCTCCATCCAGTTGGGCCCACCAGCCTTCGAGCTGGTGCAGAGAGCAACAAATCCCAAAAACAATCAACAAGGCCGAACGCGGAAAACCCCTCCGGCTGCCGGTGTGTGTTCGCGGAGCACTCAATCCGCGAAGCGACCACCCCCAGCCCCACACACACACACCGGTGCCGCACGACGCACACACACATATAATCCGCGGCAGGAATGTTTCGGTCGCGGACCGAACGGCCTCGAAACTGGAAACTGGCGGTGGCGGCTGTGGACTGGAAATTGACTGGAAGTAAGCTGAGCTGGACCAAGATTTGGACCGCGCGGCCGAACGACCGAGTGAGAGACACAAAGACAGAGAGAGAGAGAGAGGGCACATTAAAAGGACGGACCCCACAGGCCACGGTGTGTAGTATGTAGGTCAATACTCTCGGTCAACCGTGTCTTACAGGCCGACTGGTAACGGGTGGCACTCTGCCCGTCGGTGGGTGGTTTCGTTGGCCATGTTCTGGGTGGGTGGCTCACGCTCTCTCTCTCTCTCTCACACACACACAATGCCGCGCTGTTGCCGCAGCGCCACCACTTAAATGGTTTGTTGGCACGCATTTTTGAACGCCTCCGTTGTTTTCGGAGTCCCCAAAGGCACCGTCCCAAACCACCCCGCCCGTGGCCGTCCATTCGCTCCGTACAGTTCATTGTTCGGTTTGTGTTTGCTGAAGGATATTGTTCTAGCTTCCGGCCGGAGTGACGCGGACCTGGCCCCCCGTCACCGGGAGCGATTATTATTTGCTGCTTATTTAATTTCGCCCGATTCCGTTCCGTTCGCCGCGGACCCCGTCAAAGGTACGCCCCGACATTGGCGTATCCGCGAAGAGGGTCGGGTTAATCCGCCGTCAATGCGGACGTTTTTGAACCCCGGGAGTTCCGGGGTGGCTTTGGTTGCGAAAACGAAAAAACCCACTGCTGCCGCCGCCGCCCATCAAACTTCGTTTATCAGTGTCTTCCGTGTTCCCAACGAAATACAGTCAAATCTTGCTCGGGGCTGGCATTGGAAAGTTGCGATTCCACTACGGGGCCGTGACCAGGGGGGATTATGGGTTGAAAATCATCGGTACCCGCTGGCCACCCGAAGCATGATTGGCAGCATCGATGAAACGAGGCATCTTTTGGGCAAATTGACCCACAAAACGGGCCGATTAGAACGGGGAAGTTCCTCTGTTCGATTTGGTGGGCCCTTCGGCGTACCGCCCCGGGGAGATCTGGGCTTGAGCCACCCTCGCCGGTCGGCCGGTTGGCCACAGGATACCCCCACAGTGTGGTGCTCCACTTCCAGCTGCCCGGCGGAAGCTCCGGTCATTCGGTGTGCAAATCGAATTATGTTGCGCATAATTTTCCCATTTGGCGTCAACCACTTTGGCTCTTTGTTGTTTGTGGCGGTCCGCGCTCCGCACGCCCTCCCCTTTCCGGGCTCGACTTCCGGTTAACAGCGGGCCCGCGGTTCGGTCCTTGCTACCGAATCGCCATCAAATCCTGGTGGTGGGTGGACAAAAGTGGTTTACCGTTTTTTTTTCTATACTGTTCTTTAGTCACTGTCTGGCGCGGCACGAAACGGTTGCGGACTAACCAGACGGGGAAGTATGAAGCAAGAAAAAAGGATGTCAGGATTGGCAGGTTGGGCTGTAATGCTGGACCGGTGGAAGTTTCGTCCAGGCACGCGAGGGCGAACACTCCACGCCGGAATGTTTATCAGAGGTTTGTTCCTGGAGTGATTCAAAGTAAGTTGGTGAAAATTGATTCCCTCGTCCACCGGGGAGAAGGAAACAAAAAAAAACTGAAGACCGAATGTTTCCAAAGATGATGCGAAACTTTGCACCATGCTTTGCGCTGGTCACGAAACCAAGGGACAGACATCGTTTGGGCAATGCTCGTCTGGAGCATTCGCATTAAAAAAAAGGGCCCTCCTCCTGGGGTTCGTACTGTGGAGTTAAATTAATACTTCAAAGACGCAAACTGTAGCAGATTTGATTTAAATAGAAAAGATTTGATTTGATTTAGACGGAAAATAAATTAACATAATGATACAAACTTTTATCTCTTTATATAGAGTAATCCGTCTACTGTTTGGATTTGAAACTTCCGATTACTTTACTTTTAAAACCTCAAACTTCATTGGAAATTGTAAACATTTGGTAAAAACTTGTTTCCAAAGTAGTGAGTCTTCATCTCAAACTGTAAGAAATTTGAAAAGCTCATTTCATCTAAGCTTATTTCCCCCCCGGTGGCTATGTTAAGAAGCAGAATTGTCATATTTGAGGCTCGGAAACCCCACCGACGTCGTGCAAGAGAAGCCAATGCACCCACAACGAGTGACGGTTTGGTGCGGATTTTCGTCTGACGGCATCATCGGCCCGTTTTCCTTCGAAAATGAAGAAGAAGCCGAAACCGTCGATGGCTCGTGCTACCGAGAATTGAATGATTCATTCTTCGGCGAAAGTTGAAGCTGGAAACTTGGACGATAATTGGTTTCAACAGGACGGCGCTACGTATCGCATATCTTATTGATCGGCTTGCAGTACGAGAAGTCTAACAATGTGTCTGTTCATTAAAAATATTTCAGATTTCCAAACCTCCCATAAATAAAGCATATCAAGATAAAAGTCGTTGTACAGTTTGTACGGTTCTTTTATTAAGATGTTCTACCTTCGAGAGCCGCTTTAGTTGCTTGAGACGTAATGGGTAGTCATACGCCTACAGGTACAGATTGTTTGGCCTTTGACTGGATATTAGACCTACACAGTGTAGAATTGAGCCTACTACAAGCAAAAGAAGCGAATAATGGAAATATTTGGGAAATCTTGTAGAAACTCAAAGGAAAGCTTCAAGTCGGCTTATTCATGTAAGTTTCGCGGAAGGTATGAACCATTATTTGGACCAATTTGTTCTGGCCGTTTACAACCAACCGTTGGTACGATTTGTATCGCAGGCTGGACAATTTGACACTTTTCCTTGCAAGCTCCAACTACCGAATCAATCTTCATCAGTCAATCCGTTGCATCGGCGACTGCATCGCAAAAAAAGAAGCTCAACAACAGCACGGCGGAAAACTCGACGCTGCGCACATAGGCCTGCAAGTAAACAAAAACAAACCGATTAATTTGCCCGACTCGAACTCGATAGACGCGGCGCTGTCATAGGGGCCGAAGAACGTCACACAACGCGCGTCGTCGTCGTTCCGAGGACAGATGACGCGCACAATGCCCGAGAGAGAGACAGAGCGAGTACGGGCAGATGACGCTTATCAGACGACAGTTCCGCAGCTTCTTGAGGTGATAACAACGAAAGACAGAGAGAGAGAGAGAGCGATCGCCTGTTGTTTGCAACTCAAAGCTGCACACACACACCAACAACGAACGACGGGAACGTGATCGTCGTGGCCGCCTTTATCACTTTCTCTCTCGTTGCGGGGTTTTCTTTTTTGCTGCTGCTGACGTTTCCCTTTCGCTTCGTGCGCATACCGTTGTCCGGTCGCGCCGTTTGCCACCGACAACCGCGGCGCACGGCTTATCAACGCACCGCACCGCGATGACGTATTCAAACTGGTGTGAGTGTGGGCCCCGATCGCACGCGCGGCCCAGTGCCGAGAGTCGAGAGAGCCGTGGACAGATTGATTGAGTGGCTGATTGATTGATAGACGATAAAATAGCTCGCGTCACACTTGGCTGGCGAGGCGCGACACACCGTCGTCACCGATCGCGTGTGGCCGCGATTTCCGTCGTCGCGGCAAAGCGCGTGTCCCAGGTGCCATTCGCCGCTTCTTCGGCTACGGTCCTTCGGCTAAATACGGACACCCCGTCGCCACCCAGCGCGTTCTGTGGTCCGCGGGGAAGAAGAAGGCCTAGGCCCCCCGTTTCACCTTTCCTCGCCCCGCTCGGTTTCCTCGGTTGGAGTTTTTCCACCGCGGAAAAGAAAGACCACGAACGGGGTACGGGGTGGTACCATAATGGCGGTCGGGCGGCGGTCGCTTTCGATTTCTTTTATCACTTTTCACGCCGGCTCGTGACTTCGTGCGGAAAATTTCCCCTTCTCGCCGTCGAACAATCGGGTGGAAACTTTTACATGAGCGACGAGCCAGTAACGTTCCGGCCAGCAACGTTCCGGCCAGCAAAAAGTGTCGATGTTGGATTTGAAGAGTGTGTGTAGAAGACCTGATAGATGACACTTCTCTGCTTCCTAACATGACTCCTGAATTCTTCTGACTTCGGAATTTGTAGCTCAGGTTGCTGTTCGTAGAAGGGACTTTAAGCAACCTGAAGAATTGTCCCATATGTTCTAGATGAGCCAGCAGATGCTGCGATCCCAACTTCTCCAAGACTTCTCCAACCAAAAACGAATGTAATCTCAAGCGACAGAAGAATGGCCATTTTGCTTTGCTACCGGACACGACGGAACTATCTAATCTTGCATCACAGGAATGCACCACCACAGCCTGCTGTGATGACAAATTGAAACAAAACGGGTCTTTTTTCCAACTTTTCCAATCTATCCTTCATGGCGACCCAACATTGTCATCATAAAAAATCAATGAACTCCACTCGACATTCGCACGGCAAACAAACAACAAAAAATGGCAACATCAGCGGAGCGCATGGATTGGAACCGTCGGAACGGTCGGTGCGAAACAGGTCACAACAGCTCCGACCACCCGACCGACCGACTGACTGCGCACCGAGACACGCGGCCGGACGCAATTAATCGATTGAAAGTGATTAGAGAAGTGCGAGGAACACTGCGAAGGGGCCCCTGCACCCGCCCCGCGATGCACAGAGGCGAAGAAACAAATCAAACGCTGCGCCAGCGCGGGCGAAGAAAATGTTTAACCCCTTTTTTTAAATGCGCTTTAATGTATGCATTTCTGCGTCCGCGAAACAAGATAAACGCTCGACCGCCGACGGAGCTACAAGAAGGACACCACCGCGAAGTAGAGTTGGAACCCCAATCCGATCCGATGGGCGATGGACGCGAAAGCAAAAGAAGGAGTCGCGGCACACAAACACACACAGACAGAAGGCGTATCCAGTGGAGGACCAGAGCGCAAAAAGAGGCAGTAACAGGGGAAAAACGGAAAAGAAAAACCCGCAAACCAGCAAAGCGGCAAATCGGCGCTTGATCGGCGGTGGGCTCGGTTTCGGCCCGCTGACCGATCGAGAGCAAAAAAGAAAATCATCACCATCTTCTTCTTGACTCCGGCTCCGCGAAAGAAAACGCGATCGCGAAGCATGAAACAGCGAAGCGATAGAAGAAGCGAAACGGAGAGACCCCGAGAGCGAGAGAGAACGACTGCACAGCAGCACAGAGATTGGAAGGAAAATAAAAACGGTGGCTCGACCGATATGCTGTTTGTCGTACAGACTGGCGGCGGCGGCGGGTTACGATCGATCGCACGATCGAGGCGGCAGCAGCTAACAAAAAAAAGGAGTTCTCTTTTGTGGCCGCCGTTTTCTTTGCGAGCATCGGCTGCATATCGGTGATTTTTATGCGCTGCAAAATTAGTGCACCGCGCCCCGCTTGTACTGTCATCAGCTAGGATGGGCCCCCCGCTAAAGAGTGACCCTTGGTGTGGAGGTTGTTGATTGTCCAAGCGCTGTTGGCTCGACGCTCGGACTTATCGCGGCAGAGGGCAGCGCAGTGCAGCTCAGCGCAAGACAAATCGCTCCCCCGACCGGTGACCGGTGGCGATATTACGTGCTCGGTGTGGCCTCGCGGACCTCTCGCGGACCTCTCGCGCACCCCAGCTCACAACTCACTGTGCGCGCGCGCGCGTGCACGTAGCCTCGTCGCTTGCGCAGTGCGTTCGAATTGGGTGATTTGCAAGTTGAAATGTCGAGCACAGCCAGCCAGCACAGTGTTGGTGGTAGGGACCACAGTCGGGGGTGATGGTGGGGCGGGCCAAGCAACAAGCCTCGCGCGCGCACTCGGCGGTGGTTGCTGTTGCCGTTGCGCAACGAGCTGGCCGACACCCGGCGGCCTGCGCCGACAACTTGCTGCTTGCAGCAGCAGCTGCAGCACAGATCTCTCGAGCAGTTCCAGAAGCAGCCCTCCACGGTCCACGCGAGATGCGTCCTCAGTGAGCGAGGCGGTGAGAGGGAGTGCGGTCGGCGCGAGGGAACCTCGCCCCATGCGGAACTGAGCGCTGGCATTCACCGGCACACCACCACCAGCTGTGCGCAGCGCTCGAGCTCTATGATCGAGCACTGACGGGTGGTGGCTCCTTGCACTGGGCTGGCAGGGAGGGCCCCCGAAGGTGAACACCACCACCACCACCACACACACCACTCGGACCGGGCGTCGGTCGGACCTCGCTGTCGGATACCCGCGCAGAGAGCGCTCGATGGAGTCGAAGGCGAGCGAATGTCGGGAAAATTTGTCAAACCGCGAACGAGTTCTGTGGAGCATCTTCCTTCAAGGTGTCGGAGCAGTGTCGTAATTTGCAGAGCACCGACCGATATGAATGATATTAGAATATGTCGGTTTGTGGTGTAGTAAATGTTTACGAAATGTCGATGGATGCATCCCTTTTCGATGCCACGTCAGCTGCGTGACGTAGTCATGGTAACGAATCGGGCCACCGGGGATCGAAACCATCGGCGTTTATCGATCATTGTTTGACAGGTGGCATAGAGTTGGGAAGCCAGAAGGTGTCTCACTCACTTCAGTTCTTGAAGATCTATTAAGGGATTTATGCGGGGAAATATGCTCCCATTCAGATTACACTGATGGACGA
The DNA here is from genome assembly GCF_943734635.1 of Anopheles cruzii. NCBI lineage: Eukaryota > Metazoa > Arthropoda > Insecta > Diptera > Culicidae > Anopheles > Anopheles cruzii. Next base: position 13,468,112 of record NC_069145.1, read on the forward strand.
AGCAATCGAAGGTGTCAACCGGCAGTCTACGCCCCGGACCTCGCCGACGGGCGTTATCTAACATTGAAGTGGTTTCGTAGTTCGCAAAACTCGTTCGAAAGTGAAAATAGCATCGGTTCGGATCTCTAATTTTAGCCACAAATCCTCTGCCTCCTCCATTGGATGTCCCGTCGATGGCACCAAAACGCCACAGCCCACCACTAAGGCCCGGCCCAAACCGAACAGAAAAAAGGAGACAAGATTCCTGATGCTCCATAGCAGTTCGCCTCTGGCGATGCTATTTCTATGCGCGAACGGCGAGGCCCAGAAATCACAACGACAGCCCCCAGATGGAAGAGGAAGATGCAACCCACAGCAATGGGCCGTAAAAGATATGCAAAGAGGCGAAAGAAAAAAAAATCCACCAACAATCCGCTCGCAACCCGCAGCTCGACCAGCCGCATTGGAAACCCCTTTTCGAAGATGCGTCGAAGTTGCGAGTTGCAAATTTATGGCCAGGCAAAAAGTGAATGCGCGCGGGCCCGGCCAGGCCACACCACGACACTCCTCCAACGGGGCCGGGTCCGGGCCGGTGGGTAGAAGAGGCATCCCCAGCATCAGAGCATCCTCCTCCGGCGAGTGGCGGCGGCCTGGGCAGCATTGTGAAAGCGAAACGGAGCGCTCCGAACTCCGCACTCGTTGGTCGACCGACCGGCCGGCCGGCTGGCTGGCTGGCGGTGGCACACGGCACGAACGGCATCAATTTCATAATCACGCACAAACACCGCACATTAAATGGAACACGCCGAGTACCGAGAGGGGTTTCCGAGAGGGTTTTTGCTCACGTTTTTAGGGCCTCCACTAACACACACAGACACCGAGAGGTAAGTCGTGAACGCGAACGCGGTGCGTTTGAAAGCGATTGACGAGCGGCGGAACGGCGAGCTCCACTCCGGGTGATGGACCTGGCCCTCTCGGCCTCTCCCCACACTGCTTGAATGTAAATTGCTCGAAAGCGAAACTTTTCCGCTCACGGGCTCGATGACAACTCGAAAGGGGAGTCCCGTCGGGAGTGCAGGGCAGTGTCTCTTCTGGGGTTCGAAGGCGTTCGATGACCAGCCAGACGGGCAGCTATTCTTAGTCCAGGTGGACGGTGTCGGGGATGGGTGGGGGTGGTTCTCTTGGGTGTGTAGGAGGCTTCCTGATGGGGCGCTGACTAGCCATTGGTTGAGTGTCCGCACTTATTGGGTCGATTTAAAAATCAGTATGGCAGATAAGTTATTACTACTGCTATCACTACTGCTGTCTGTAATTTACTAGAACCGGAGTACAACGTGGTGGAATCATTTCTGGAAGCCATTTAAACACCATCCGAAAGCGCCCACCATCAAGCTGATTCGTCCATCGAAAAGGCTTCGGCCCAAAAGGCCTGAACTATACAGCGGATTCAGAAGAGGTTCTCACCGAACGCTTGTTAAACTTCGTTCCACGTAAAGTTTAATTTCAAACAAAAGAGACTCAACATGTTCATTTGGTTTGACACTGTTGGAAGACTCTTAGTTCGAGGTTTACTACCTATCACGATGAATGCATGAGGTATGACCAATTCTGACGAACAATCGTCATTCGGACGTCATTTGCTTTTTATACATGAAAACATTACCTTTATTAGTAACATCAACGTTATTCAATATTTCAACACGATTGATAACTCCAACATCCAACATTTTCCAAAGGACCTCAACTTAATAGAACCATCTCCAAAATTGGGAAAAATATTGGAAAATATTTGCACCAAGATACGATTGACCGTACTCCGTAGTTTGGACGCAAAATAAGGCAGTCGCAAAGACAGGTATCATGGTCCAAACTAAACACTGCATAATTCGAACCTAATATGCCGGTGTAAATCGGGGCTAGCAAACCGTGGCGATGATGAGCCCGGACTAGGGGTTCCCTTGGCTCATTTTCACTCTCACCGGTGGGTGGTAGTGGGTGTGTGTGTGTGTGTCGGTGTGGTTGCCAATAGTTTCCCAGCTGCGAAACGCTGATGATGACGATGATGTACCACCACTTTCGCGCTTCTTGGCGCATCATCGTTTTCTTACTTTCTCTCTGCGGGCGAGCGGGCGGCAGTCGCCCGCTACAGAGCCACCCATCCATCACCTAGCTCATTAAACCTGCCCACGGAACAGCAGCAGTGACCAGAGCAAAGCAGTCGCCCTCCCCCTTGAGGTTAAGAAACCCACTGCTCTCCACTTTGGCCACTCGAAGTGCATCCTCCGTTCTTTGCGAGCTTCGAACAAGCGACGTCAAGAATGTTTACACTTGCTTGGAATGTTATCACCTTATCGGTTTCGCAGGTTGCTTACTTGCGCCCAGCGTGCCCATTGCCAGGTGGCCTTCTTCCTGGGGACATCCTGGCCGCTCTGCACACGCGACCAGCTGCTCGTGGTTCCTGGTTGTCGCCAGAAATCCTCTGACCACCGACGACGATGATGATGATGATGGTGAATTTAATGAACTTTGCTTCATTTCTTCCTCGCATCATCGATGGAATCTTTTTCACCTCGCCCGCTCTCTCTCTCTCTCGCTCTCTCTGTCGCTCGTTGACACACTCTGCGGTCCCCTTCGGACCGTCCTGCTTTCTCCTTCGGCGGCCGGTGCAAAGATGCCGCTCAGTCACGTGTAACTAGCGGAACAGTTATGGTAGACGCAGCTAGGCGAGCGCACGAGCGGGGCGCCCAACAACCACCCAGCGGGGCCCTTAGCAACCTAACGGCGCCTTGGCTAGAGCGTCTTGAGCCCCGCGCGACTGGAGTTGGGCGCGGGCGCCGGGTCGAGACCATCATGCGAAGAAGCCAGGCACCGCCACGGGGCTCCCGGGGGCTACACGGGCGGGCAGCATAAGCCGGCGATTCGAAAATCGCAAACGCGGTGGCCAGGAATGAGAGCGTGAACCCACCACTGACTGGCCCCCACTTCGGGAGGGGGGGAGGAGAAAAGACCTGGCGCTGCTGGCTGTTGCCATTGTGCCACTGCCTTCCACGTCTATTTGCTCGCGGACCTGTTGTTGGACCGTTTTTTGTGTGTTTTGGATCCGTTCCCTCTAAGGGTAGCCGTGTTGCCCCAAAACGTCAGTATTCCTATGAAATTTGCTTCCTTCGCGGTTCTGTACCGCAAATGTTGGCTCTTCCTGAGCGCTTCAAGCACGGTTATCAACGAGAGTCAACACACACGCCTCATCCAGGAAGCGCGATAAAAGAAACACGGGTCCGTACATTGCTATTCGCTGTTGGCTCACGGACTCGTGCCCGCCTACAGAGTGCGGGTTGCTGAATAATACACAATCCAGGTGACAGTCGATAGAATAACTTAAATCAATAGAACAACGGAGCGGCCGCATCAAGAGTCGCGAATCGAAGTTAATAGGACGACTATCGGTCCGCATAGCACAAGCACAGTGTCAGGCTGTTCAATAAGTTTTGAGCTTCGATAACAGAGGGCCCTGCTGCTAACCTACTTTTTATGTTGGTACACTTTTCATATGAACGTATGTGAAGTTTCATTTCAATCTGTCTCTTCATTCTTTCTTCTCAACGAATGTTGAAAGCTTTATAAGGACTATTCGCATTCAATCAGTACATTAAAAGGGAAGTTTCTGAATTTAATCGTGGCCATACAAGCGTTGAAGACGATCTACCTCACGGACGTCCAAAACCAGTAGCATCAACTGAAATCGTAGGAAAAATACAGGCTATCCTGTTGGACAATCGTCGAGTAATTGAAAGGCATTTAGTAGAAGCCCTAGGCAGCTAATTGAGCAGCAGATTAAGCAGATTAAGAAATATTTTGATTGAAGTATTGGGTTTAAGAAAGCTGTGTCCAAAATGGGTGCCGCATTCGCTAAAAATGGAACAAAAATACATTTGTATGCAACTTTCTCGACAGCATTTATTGCGTTTGCAAAAGGATAACGTGGATTTTGTGTACATTCAATCATCACTATGGATGAGACTTGGGTTTATCATCATGATCATGAATCAAAACATAAGACTAAAGAGTGGTCCTGTGAACCTGGTTCTTCAGCTCCAAAACGAGTGCGTGCCCAGAAATCGGCCATAAAACTGTTGGTATCAGTTTTTTGGGGATGTGCGATTTTTGCGATTTTTCGTGTGGATTACTTGCAAACTTGTAAAACAATAAACTCCGATTATTACTGTATCCTTTTAGGCCAATTGAAGGAGAAATTCCCGGTGAAGAAAGACCCGTTTGCAGAAGGAAAAAGTCGTTTTTCGTCAGTCATAACAGCTGTGGAAGCGTATTTTGCAGCCCTTCCATATTCGGGGATCTTCATGTTCATAAAAGAGAATGGAATTCATAAATTGGAATCTCGTTGGAACAAGTGTACTGATGTTCAGGGAGAGTCATACTGAATAATAAAGTGTATCTCAAACCATAAAATTGTATTTTTCTCATCGAAGCTCAAAACTTATTGAACAGCCCACTGGGTACCGAGAACAACAAAACACCGGGAAACAACAAAACAGATCAATTGTGACGCTAAAAACTCTACCTTCTTGACGCGCCGTGCCAAGATAGTGGCGGAAGTCAGTCGCCGAGCGCACACGGGAGCCACGGGAGCCGGTGGCCATTAAGTGGCTTTCACTCACGTGCCGTCACAGGCCGCGGCCTTTCTGGTGTGGTGAGGAAGCGGACAAACATACACCGTGCCGTGCCGGCCGTGTGCCGAGTGCGCTGTTGAAGAAGGTTCCAGTAAGCTTCTTCACGGCACGCCGGCGCCAGGTGGCACCGGAGGGCCCCCTGTAAGGGACTGTCGTAGACAAGTACGCCGTCGCCGCCGTTGTCAAGTGACAAATGGAGTCGCTGGCGTTGACGTACGGTTCGGTGACGATAATACGGTGCCGCTGATACGACTCTCGAGTGTATCAATTGCACATTTTCTTCGACGGCTTTTCCATCACCGGCCACCGGGCGACCGGTTCCCTCGGTTACCCGAGCAGGGGCGTTAGTCGGTTGATCGGACACGGCGTAGCTTTCACTCTCCGAGGCGCGTCTTCACGTTCACGGGCGTATTATTGACTCCCCGCCAGCCAAATACTAGGCCGTGACGTCGGGCGGAGTCTTTGCGTCTCTGGAGCTTAGCTGAAGAATACCGATGGAAACGTTGGCGACACTCGAGGTATTGTGTGGCTCTGCTATTGGCCTTTGTTGTATGGCCCAAACACGGTCTCATTAGAGACTAATAGCCAGTAAGTACCGGAATTCTGGAGGAAGTTTCACGGTGCAGCTACCGCACCGTTAGCGACCAAAGCCCAACAGACGTCCCTTTGCCCGGTTACTGCGGCCATGGCTGGCGGCCCGTGGTCCGGAGTGACTGCACATAACTGCACATTTTCTAATGCATTCGCTACCGCCACAACCGAGTGCACCGCGGGAGTCGGCCAGCAACCGAGCAACTGTACCTCGTCGCGGCGCGCGCGCGCCTCGCGAACTCGCGAGGCGACGGCACATGTCTTCGAGGCGGGAAGGCAAATCGGTTTCACGAGAAGCTCTAACTTAAATCGCAAATCAATGCGCTTCGAAGCGCGCGCGCTGAAGACGACGCGACGAAGACGTCCCGGGCTCCAGAAAACTCCACAGCGATGAAGCTAACTCACGCATGAGCGAGACACACAAGAAGACGGAACGGAACGAAACGAACGACCCGAGAACGCGGCCCCGGCCAGGCTGCCAAGTGCCGAGAACGGAACGGATGCCACAGCAAACTCCGGGCAACAACACAAACACACAAATTAACTAAATTTATGATCATTTCTTGGTAGTACACACCATCATCCCGTCGGTCGGTGGTGATCCGCCGGGCTTGCCTCCGGGTTGTCGGCGGCCCGGCTGCCTCCCGCTTCGGGCGGCGTTGGAATTTTTCCAAAGATCGGTGCATCGGAGAGGCTTGCAATTCGAACGGTTACAAACACACACACGGAACACGGAGCGGTTGCACACACCCGCTGGGTCGTTGGGCTTCTTCTGTGGTTCGTCGGTCGATCGGCAGTTCGCTCTCCGTTCTCGGTTCTCGGTGGCAAAGGAAAGTTCTATTACCTAGACATAGGTTTACAGCAACTGCAGGCAGGGAGGCGGCAATCGTTGTTCTGATCGTTAGCGGGCACCCATAATGATATTTTAGGCACCGTGTCTGACGCAACACGTTACGAATTACAACTCATTGCCGACAAATGACTCATTGCGGCTAACCACTTCGAAGCGGTTCCTACACGAAACGGTGGACTTTAAGGGCCCAGGGGAGATGGTTTAAAGAAACATTTCGAAAAGGCTGCCATTCTTGTCCGTTAATCGGTAGGTGATTATCCAAAGAAGCTCATAATGGATCACTCTCAGCTGATCCATTCAAATATGATGAAAGAAAATATGGATAAGTCGATAAGTGAACTCAAACTACAACTAGTGTCGCTCGATTCTGAATGCCGGAAACTTACTTAACCACACGTCAAACATAACAGAAACAATGTCTCCTCCGAAGCTTGAACCGATCGCTACCGATTCCGTCGAGTAACTTACCCGTTCCTTTGGCGAACGAGTGTCAAGAATGAAGTTCCACTCGTGTTGGGATTAGGAAATGTAAAAGATAACACGAAACGCCCATTCGAATAAATTCTTCTCAAATCCTTCCTGTTGGCCGGCCGGCCGGCCGAAACCAGAAGTAACTCGAGGGCGCGTGTTTTGCATATTTTACAACCTCCTTCCGTAGCCATCCGAGGGAGGTTCTCGGTCCAGACCTATATCGCTTTAGCCAGAGAGGCTCCCGAGCGAGAACCTCTGATTTCGAATGGTTTGTTTGGTATTTGGGCGGTTGGCCCATTTGTTTGTATTGAACTGCCCTGCTGGCCCCTCGGTTGGGTACATTAGGGATATAGCTTTCCCGCCGGCTTTTTTTTCTGTTCTGTTTTTTTGTGTTTTGCGTGTCTGAGTTCCCGCACTTTTTCTTCCTTACCCCGCCACCCGGTGACCACGACAACGGACCACCGGTTTTATGACCGTCACCTTCTTTTTTTTTTGCTGGCTGGTGGCAGAAATTCGGTAGAAAATATTTACCCAACCTTCTCGGCAACGCAAGGATCTCGAAGGACACGAAGCATGGTGAGTCGGAATATCATTATTAGTCACACCGGTACAGGCTACGCCCCCTCGGGCGCGGTTGGTGCCACAAAATGCGGGCGAAGAACGACCGGCGATGATGAGACATCATTCGGAGTACTTTCCAGACCGGGGCATTACCTGACCGGAGCCCGCACGAGAGTTTGCCCGTTTTTGACTCAAAACAAGCGACAAAAAATCAACAGACTTTCTACAACTTGCCACATATTTTTATGCTGCCGACGGTGGAACGGAACGGAATGAGTCGCGCGAACCAAGCTGGCCCGAAACCGAAGTCAATTGACTTCGTTTGCTTCAATCTCTCTATTACCCGGTGGCCGCTGCTGGTTCCCTGGCTGCAATATTTATGACCGGCCATTATTTGTCCTCTCTCTCTTCTTCAACTCTTCCGTGCACGTCTGCGTGCGTGCGTGTGTGTGTGTCTGTGCTCCTTGAACGAATCCTTTAAATCCCAGCTTCTCGTGTTTCCGTGAATTCGGTTTCGGGTTTGTCCCTACACGAGGAGCGCGCAATGGAACCGGCAGCACTGCTGCCGGGTAGACCATGTGTCATTTGTGTCGCCATTAGGCTGTCCCCGGGTTGGCCCGGAAATGGCCGGAACGCAGCAGGCAGGCAGAGCAACCATGGCAAAGGCCGTCGGAGTGTGATGAAAGTTTTCCTCGTAAACGTGACATGTACCGACATTGCAACACTGCCCTCTGTCATCACCACCACAACCGACCGACCGACCGACCGGCCCGATTATCGATTGTCGAGTGTCGCCGCCGAGGATAGGGTTGCCAGCCACTGTGGTGGTCAGCCAACGAACGGGGTGGACGGAGAAAAGGATCGCACGCAGAAGGACAGAAGTGCAAGTTAAGCATAAAGTCTCGGGCACTGGCAAAGGACCCATACAACAGAGAGAAAGAGAGACGGAGACGGAGAATGTCCTCTACTCGACCAGGGGGAAAATATGAGTGCTTCCTGAGCACACCAACGCGCGCGCAACTGTTGCTCATAATTCGTCTTCACCGTCCTTCGATGGCGAAAGAAAATGGCCACCTCGAGACGTCGACAGGATGTGCTCCGCTCCGTCACCGAAAGCTGCCCGCAAGATGGCGGAAGGGTGGCAGGACCTTGGGCGGCACAGCGAGGGCAAAGTAATCGAGTTGGCAAGCCTTCCGGAAACGGCGTTTGCTTTTAGCAGCAAACAGAGAGTGCGGAAATTGATGCCCTTTCGCCCTCTCGACACAGTACGGGGGTCCGATGTGGACGATTCGGCCAACTGCCCAGGAAAGTTTGTGGCTTTCCCCGTCAGCCGTTTTAAAAAGGTCCATTCAGTTTGATTGGATGCGTTTCGGGCGTCCGCGATGCGATCGATGAAGAATTGGTCTCACAAATCGGACCCAGACGCACGTCAACACGTGCGGTACATTCCCGAGCGAGTTGCGGACCCGGGGCGAACCCCGGAGCGCATATTTCATACCGCCGAATGCCGACAATTTACGCGAAACACAACGTTGCTGCTGCAGCGGAATGTTGCAGACGGCTTCTGGGTTTGGGTGCATAATCTCGGCCGAAGGAATTTGCCATCAACCAGCCTGCCAGACTGGACTAAACACTGGATTCCCAGCTGGTTGGTCCGCACACCTGTGGTCGGCGCGACTGAAGGAGTTCTTCGCCATCGCCATCATCATCAGCCGGTCACAATAGCCGCCATTGCGGTAGCGCTCCGGGCGCGTGGAATAGAAGTCCACGTCCCGTGGGGGAAGCTGCAGCAGTTTCTCCAGGTTGTGCGCTGGTCACTGGGAAAACACTGATTTATGGCGACAAAAAGTGCACCCCGGCCAGTTAGTTCCGATTCGGAGACCCATCTCCATCGATTCGGGGGAATCGCCCAAATCCCGAATCCAGAAAACACGACACTTGGCAACACTTGTCAAATGGCGTCTTTATGACCGGCCACGCGAAATAAGTGCACGCTAATGTTGTTGGGGCACTCTCTCGATGGAATTTCAGGGATTTCAGGGATCGCCTCGCTCGGTGTTGCGCCACGTCGACCTTCGCCGGGGAACACAGCACGCGAGGCACAAGGGCCCCCTGATGTAAATTGCCTTCGGCCACTACGGCACCGCGCTCAAAGTGATGACCGGTTGTGGTGGCCGTCGGCGGCGACCAGACATAGAATAGGCCACAATGTACAGCAACAGCAGCAACGGCTGCAGGAGAGAACACACCCGGTCCGTCGAGAGTGAACTATTGGCTCGACGCGACCATGTCTAGGCCATTAACCATCAGCCGCCGCCTGGGCCTGGGAGTAGAAAAAACGGCACACAGGCCGCGTAACACCGCGCGTGTGTGTGTGTGCGAGTGTTTGTCCAATAGAGACTAGGCGGATGGTAAAGGCGCCACAATGAACGGGTTTCCAGCAGCAGCAACAGCACCACCAATTACCGTGGCGCTTGCGAGAGTCGGTCCCGTTTGCGGCCCAGAGGTTGTGGTCAAGCGCTGTGGTGAATCGTACAGCTCACAGTGAGTGGCGAGATTGCGCTGCAGGTGAGAGCTAATCGATGCGTGTGAGTAAAGCCTTTGCTAGCTTTCTAATTCCGTTCAATTGTAACAGCTGGTGTTTAGTGTTACTGATTAGGTTGAGACGCTTCGACGCTTTAGAAAGGATTAAAGAAAGAATAGTCTCCAAGACGACGTTATACAGAGGTTCAAGTTCGGGAGGATTTATTTATTGTTTTGTTTCTCCAAAGAAGCAACAGATAAACCCAAATTGAGTCCCAATTGATACGTCCGGTTTTCCCACATCTTGCGCTCGGTGTGTGTGAAAGGGACACAGGAAGAAAGCGCAAGTAGTCCGGCGGCGCACCAATTGTGTTTCTTTCGCCAATCGATCGATGTCTTGAAGGTGATTTTGGTGCACATTCCCTTTCTCACTCGCTACGCTTGCCGATCACAGCATCTCACAGCTCATCGCTCACGGCTCACGCGCGAGAAGATGATATCTATTTTCATCCCCGGGCAAATGAAGTGGCTATTGGAAGTAATTTACACTCCGGGGCGCGTATTCTATACCCCGGCGCACTCCGCACACGTTGACACACCATTTTCACCGTACCCCCCCCAACACACACACACGCACACCAGGCCACCACTTGGGCCCCCGCTACACACACTGGTGGCGTGAGGCGTCGTGAGTGACGCGCGTGAGTTATGTTAATCGTGATCATGATGTGGTCGATTGCGCACAATGTAGAAACCCACACGCAACAAGCGGGGCGGCCCGCGCGCGCCTTTTAATCGGAAGCATCGGGTATGGGACCGCGGCCCTTGCGGGATTTCGTTTCGTTACGGAACGATTTCGAGCGGCCGCGGCGCGTTTACGACAAGTGTGACCAGCGAGATACGGTGGGTGAGACAGCCTTAGTGAGACTTCTTTTAACTGGCTAATCAGTATATTAATAAGGAATTAATTCGAAGCGAAATCGGAAGAGCTCCTAGCACACACACAAACAGGGGCGTACGCTTATCAGACAAATTATGTTCGGGGCGCCCGTGATAAGCGCGATCGGGCGGCGCTGGTGCGGAACCGCGTTCGAAACAAAACCAAGTGTCGCTCGCTCTCTGAGGAATTACCACCGAAATGAGCTGGACAAAAAACCAGCGGTCGGCCCAAAACGTCCGGCAAGGATACAGGGGGAACCTGTGGGAAGTGAAGACAGCGCAAGCAACGCGCAGGCAGGCGAAACCGAAGCAAGATCTCGAAACGATCCATCTTGGAACTTCTTCTTGGGGCCCATCTTTGCCATTCGGCTTTCGGGCTATCGGCGTCTTGGTCGTCTCCGTTGCCGTCGTCGCCGCCAACGGCTTATGCTTTGGATCCACTTTTATATTCCAACAACTTCTGGCCCCGGGACCCGGCCAGAAATAGTTTCCAATAGAGCGCGTGAGAGTGTGAGAGAGAGGGAGAGCGAAACGGTGCCGGCCAACACCGAACGGAACGGTGTACGATTTTCTTCTTCTCGCGGACCTATTGGGTGTCTTTGGCTCTTGGCCTGGGCAGGGCAGGGTGATGGCTCGGGTTTGTGTGACCGGCGCGAGATCGAGAAGCGCATATTCTTCCGCTTCTGGGAAGAAGAGTGGTGGTGATACCGAACGAAATGGAACGGGATAGGGATAAGAAAGATACACGCTATACGCTTTGTACGTGTGGGGTGTGTGTGGATGAATGATTTCTCATCTCTCAACTCCGCACCCGTCCCTCGACCCTCGACGGATCCCTCCGTCGGTCGGTGCGCGCAGCGTCAGCAGAAAACATGTTTTTTCCCCGTCCCAAACGGCACGACCGGTGGTGACGGTGGCATAATGTTTATCTGCTTGTAGGGCTTGTGTATTTACTGTTTGCGCGCTCCGTGCGGCGGTGCACGGGGGGAAGAGTATCAAAGGGTTGTTCGGCTTCGACTCAAGTGGGGGGGACCGAAACTTCAGGCAACGCGCGACGTCGTCTTCGAATGGTCTTAGAGCCAGAGCGGCGGCAAATGCGACTCACACGCCAATCGGACCAATTTCTTCAATTGTTTGTCGGGAGTGAAATTTTTCAAACTCACTTCAGTCAAAGCCCTTCAGCAAAAACGCATCAGAAACCGAAACCCCGTCTTATAGGACTGGCCAAAAAACCATTTAAACATAGCATCAACAAGCCCCTGATGTGTGTCCCGGTACAAGTTGTGTTCGGAATTTTTTATTTTATTTTATTTCCCTCCATAATCCTCTCGGAACGAATGGTGTCCCTTCCACGACTTGATTTCCTCACTCTCATTACATCTCACCACGGCCAATCATTCACCGACCGACCGGCCTCACTGGATTTATGACTTGATGCGCTCTTGCCGCTGGTTCCGTGATTTGTTTTTGCTCATCTTCCACGTTTGGTCATCGGTTCACCTCTCTCACACCCTGTGAACCGCACACTATCGCCGCTCACTGCTCTCGCGTGGACCGAACCCTCTAGCGAAGCAAACAAACACAAAAAAATGTGCACGAAAACCACAAAGCGGAAGACCGAAAGAGGGTCACCCCGCACAACACAACCCAACAACAGCAGGCGAAGGCGAAGGTTTGCCTTCGACTTGGCTGTGTCGTTTATCACACTTTCTCACTCGCTCGCTCGCTCACACTCGGCTCTTGCTTTCATTCTCACTTCCCACCAGAGCGGTGAGCAGATTACTTCCCATTACGTGGCCGATGGTTGAGCGAATTCAACACACGGGCCCCCCAGCGGAGGGCCGCCACAATGCACAGACCGGCGACGTGTGTGTGTGTGTGCGGTGCGCTGTTGCTGCTGCTCATGGTTATGCATTATATTGGTCTTCCGCCGACGTTTCGCCTAACTCACTCACTCGCTCACTCGCTCACCCTGTCTCACTCGAGCCCGCATCACGAAGGTGAGTGAGATAGATAGAGCGAGAAAAAGAGAGAAGGACTGATAGATTCGATTGTTTGTTTGTTCCTCGCCGTGAGTTCTCTTTCTTTCTCTCCTTGTCGCGATGTTTCTTCCTTCATCAACCTTTTTTTTCTTCTCTCTATTAAATGCTCCCTTCAGCGCACAATGGAAAATGAAGAGAAAAAAACGGCCATTCGCGGACATCATCGGGGCACACACACACACACACGCGAGACAATTAATGCACTCGCAGCCAGTCAGCTCGTTCGGGTTGTGATGCACTTTTTTTCGATCGGCTCTCACTTTGCGATCCGAACGGGTGTGAGTGAGAGAGACGGGAAACGGGGTGCAGGCGGAGATGATACACCCATAAATGACCGTGATTTCGGATTGTGAACATAATTGGTACATGATTCGCTTCACTTTTCTATAATTGATACGCGCGCGCGCGACCGAGATTAATTTGTTATTTAAATCGAATCTGTTATGTTATTACAGCAAATAAAAGAGCTTCAGGTTGAGACATTTTGCAGCCCAGATTGTGGTTGTGTGTGTGTTTCAGTTTCGTGCACGAATCAATACGGGAAAGGGTCCTGCAAGGGATCTTTCGACGCCGGAGGATTTCGACAAAATAAAGGAGGAGTTTAAAAATCACCTTCGGGCCTTTCGAAATTCGCTGAGACGCTTCCATTTGCTTCCTGCTGCTGCCGAGCAGCTGACGCAACAGGATCAAAGTTTATCGGAAATAAAAAAGAAAATGGCTGAAACAATTAACATGTTTCGCTAACACGATTTCGATCGCTGTTTCGCCGCGACATCGGCAGCTAGTGGCTCTGTGGATGTTAATCTACCGGAACGCCCAACGGCCCAACACGCCGACGGAGCTCGGCCAAAAAACATACGCCCAACCAATACACCCAGAGGCACAACCCCAGGAAGAACAACACAAACGTACGGCATTTGGCATTCGGTTTTTTGGTTGTTTTTTGGCAAACCCCAAATAACCGTCGTCGTCGTCCGGCGGTGGTTTGAATATTTTATTAATTTACGGCTTCTCACTCCGTTGTAAATCACACCACCGTGAAGCCGAACGCCGCCGCCACCATAGCTGCCACCGTCTCACCGTGTCCCTCCCCGCCGCGTCAGGGGTTTCACCCTTTTCTCGGGCGCATATTCTGTGGCCTCTCCTCGGGATCCTTTCAATCGGTTCCACACACACACACACACACACGCCCGGATTGGCAAGGAAGGAATCGACAACTCCAGACGTCGAAAAGGAAGGACAGAAGGCAAGACAGACGACCGCCGCACCGACGCGCGGTTCCCGAAGAACGATGAAACCAATCCACCAGGGAGCGAGCGAGAGACAGAGAACGAAGAGCTGGTGGGACCCCTCCGCGGATCCCGATTGCCCCCGCACCGAATGCTCCACCGTGAGTTTCGTTATCGGCTTTCTTGGGGCCGTCGCCGTGCGCGGACGTTTTCTGTTTTCTGCATTCCCTAACCTCATTCTCGGCCGGTGGTGGCGCGCGCGCCCGGTCGGGCGGTCCGCCTGGCCGACAAGTTGATTCGGGTGGCGAAGAAAATAGAAAAAGAGTGAGGCCACAAAAAAATCACAAATAGGCGCGCGCAAACACAGCGCGCCGCTCGTCGGAATGGAAACCGCGACCGCGCGGCGGCAAGTTTGTTTTATGTAATCTGCCGCTGCTGCTATTTTGCGCAGTCCTTTTTTGTCCAAACCGTCCTCCACATTACGAAAGCCACCACTCCCCCTCCGCGGCTTCCAATTGCCCAATTGTTGTGGGCTGAGTTTGTGGCACTCACTGTAATAGTAATTCACGCTTCGCACCTTCGCCGGCCGAGAGTAGTGCCTTCCAAAAATTCCGAGTCATTCAATATTCATTTGGCGAATGGTCCCAGAAGGGTTGAAACGGTTTTGCGAGAAAGCCACACCGTGGCCGTCGGGGTGCGACACTATTTAAATACGGCCCGGCGGTCGGCGAGGTCAAGCAAATTCCAAAACCAGATCAACCTGGGCGTGTGCTCATGGAGACCGTAGGGCTTCATTTTATAACAAAACATTGGCCAAACGGTGGTCGATTTAGTTGTTAACAGTCCAACAACGGTGCACCGGGTACGGGTCTTCAGATCTGAAAAGGTTCCCCCGGGTTTGGGCCTATGCGAAGCCTTTTTGCAGCCCAAGAACGGTTGGTACACCTCGCATACTTTGTCTGGCGGCACTCATTAACCTTCGATGGCCGTAATTAAAACTCTAAGACGTCAATATTGTGGCGTCTTAGGCCAGTCAAAAGCACGCGCTATAAACATCATTATTATTATGGGCTCCTTTTTGCCACACATTGAATGGCGTCAGCATGAATGCGACTCTTGGAGGACGACTCGCCTTCGTGTGGGTCTCTCGATGCACACACCACACGCCGGGGGATAAATGTGATAAACGGCCCAACGGCCGCCGAGTCCCAGAAAAAAAA